>NC_060190.1:54415078-54715078 GCF_021184085.1 Oncorhynchus gorbuscha
ATTAGGGGAATAGGAACAGCAAAACATGACAGTACCTTTAATTCGAATTTTGTCAAGTCTCACTAGAATATATCGAGAGAACATCTTCAGAATATTAGGGATCAATGAAATAAAGCCATCTAAATATATTTAGGTTTAGGAAAGTATTTATGAATCATAAAAAACAAGTTTGGATAGCCTTTATGCACGAAAGAAAGAAAACGGTAGTTTGATTCATTCTTAAAATTGCCACACAGTGTACATATAATTATAATAGGGAGAATAGTGTACAATAATAGGCTATACCCTCATCTATTGCCTGCACTAACAATGGAACTGTAATGACAGGGCTAAGTATTGCAGCAAGAGTCAGGTTCAAATTGTTACAGCTTGGTCTGCTCTCTGCTCCATAACGATTTAATTAGCCTACATATCTTTTTTATATTATCAACTGTTACTAATGATGCCCAGCAACAACCACTAATGATCCTCAGCAACAACCACACGGATGCAATGCCGTTTACAGAGGAAGCAAATGAAGGTGAACAAAACAATGAGTGATAATGTCAGCTATACAAACGGAAGGGAACTAACAGTAAATTGGCAGTTGAACATTTTTGTTTATAGGCCCACTGACGGTCGATAATGCTTGTTGCTAATATTTAATATGATACAAATAGGAAACAGAGTGTCACGCCCTGACCGTAGAGAGCTTTTAATGTCTCTATTTTGGTTTGGTCAGGGTGTGATTTGGGTGGGCATTCTATGTCCTTTTTCTATGTTTTGTATTTCTTTGTTTTGGCCGGGTATGGTTCTCAATCAGGGACAGCTGTCTATTGTTGTCTCTGATTGGGAACCATACTTAGGTAGCATTTTCCCACATGGGTTTTGTGGGTAGTTATTTTCTGTTTAGTCTCTGTTACCTGACGGAACTGTTCGCTTTTCATCTTGTTATTTTTATTTGAGTGTTTCTTTGATGAATAAAATCATGAACACTTATCACGCTGTGCTTTGGTCCACTATTCCTTACGACGACGAGCGTTACAGAACTACCCACCACAAACGTACCAAGCAGCGTGGTAACAGGGAGCAGAGGGTTCAGGACTCCTGGACATGGGAGGAGATATTGGACGGACAGGGACCCTGGAGACAGGCTGGAGAATATCGCCACCTGCAAGAAGAACTGGAAGCAGCTAAAGCTGAGAGGCGGCGATATGAGGCAAGGCAGCGCAGCAGGCACAAGAGGCAGCCCCCAATTTTTTGAGAGGGGGGCACACGGGGAGATTGGCGGAGTCAGGCAAGAGACCTGAGCCAACTCCCCGTGCTTACAGGAAGCAGCGTGGTACTGGTCAGGCACCGTGTTATGCGGTGAAGCGCACGGTGTCTCCAGTGCACGCTCATAGCCCGTAGCGCTACATGCCAGCCCCCCGCAAGTGCCATGCGAGAGTGGGCATCCAGCCAGGGCGGATTGTGCCAGCTCAGCGCGTTTGGTCTCCGGTGCGTCGTTTTGGCCCAGGGTATCCTGCGCCGGCTCTGCGGACTGTGTCTCCGGAGAGCCGGGAGGGTTCATTTCGCCCTATGTCTGCGCTCTGCCCGGGTCGGGCGAAAGTGGGCATTGAGCTTAAGGGAGAGGTGCGAGTGGTAAGCACCAGATCTCCAGTGCTCCCCCACAGCCCGGTTCGACCTGTGCCTGCACTCTGGAGGGGCCCGGGCTAAAGTGGGCATTCAGCCTGGAGGAGTGGTGCCAAGGCTGCGCACCAGAGCTCCAGTGCTCCCCCACAGCCCAGTTCATCTGGTGCCTCCTCCACGCACCAGGCCTCCTCCTGGTGGGCCCTGTGGCAGCCCCACGCACCAGGCTGTCTCTGCGTCTCCTCCCTCCAGAGTCGCCCTCCAGTCCAGAGCCTCCAGCGACGCCCTCCAGTCCAGAGCCTCGAGTGTCGCCCTTCAGTCCAGAGGCGCCCTTCAGTCCAGAGCGTCCAGAGGTGCCCTTCGGTCCAGAGGCGCCCTTCGGTCCAGAGGCGCCCTTCGGTGCAGAGGCGCCCTTCGGTCCAGAGGCGCCCTTCAGTCCAGAGGCGCACTTCAGTCCAGAGGCGCCTTCGGTCCAGAGGCGCCCTCCGGTCCATAGGCACCCTTCAGGCCAGAGGCGCCCTTCGGTCCAAAGGCGCCCTTCAGTCCAGAGGCGCCCTTCGGTCAAGAGGCGCCCTTCAGTCCAGAGGCGCCCTTCAGTCCAGAGGCACTCTTCGGTTGGGTTAGAGCCCAGCCAAGCTACCAGAGGACAAACCTGACAGGAAATACTGACTATTCCCACACTATTTGACAACAAGATCAATATAGTGTTAATATATTTTAATTTACTTACTATGTCTTTCCATGTAAATAAAATAAATGGTGAGAGAAAAACAGATCATTTGAACCAATCTCACCTCTTTTTTCAAATCAAATCAAATCAAATCAAATTTTATTTGTCACATACACATGGTTAGCAGATGTTAATGCGAGTGTAGCGAAATGCTTGTGCTTCTAGTTCCGACAATGCAGTGATAACCAACAAGTAATCTAACTAACAATTCCAAAACTACTGTTTTATACACAGTGTAAGGGGATAAAGAATATGTACATAAGGATATATGAATGAGTGATGGTACAGAGCAGCATACAGTAGATGGTATCGAGTACAGTATATACATATGAGATGAGTATGTAGACAAAGTAAACAAAGTGGCATAGTTAAAGTGGCTAGTGATACATGTATTACATAAGGATGCAGTCGATGATGTAGAGTACAGTATATACGTATGCATATGAGATGAATAATGTAGGGTAAGTACATTATATAAGGTAGCATTGTTTAAAGTGGCTAGTGATATATTTACATAATTTCCCATAAATTCCCATTATTAGAGTGGCTGGAGTTGGGTCAGTGTCAATGACAGTGTGTTGGCAGCAGCCACTCAATGTTAGTGGTGGCTGTTTAACAGTCTGATGGCCTTGAGATAGAAGCTGTTTTTCAGTCTCTCGGTCCCAGCTTTGATGCACCTGTACTGACCTCGCCTTCTGGATAATAGCGGGGTGAACAGGCAGTGACTCGGGTGGTTGATGTCCTTGATGATCTTTATGGCCTTCCTGTAACATCGGGTGGTGTAGGTGTCCTGGAGGGCAGGTAGTTTGCCCCCGGTGATGCGTTGTGCAGACCTCACTACCCTCTGGAGAGCCTTACGGTTGAGGGCGGAGCAGTTGCCGTACCAGGCAGTGATACAGCCCGCCAGGATGCTCTCGATTGTGCATCTGTAGAAGTTTGTGAGTGCTTTTGGTGACAAGCCCGAATTTCTTCAGCCTCCTGAGGTTGAAGAGGCGCTACTGCGCCTTCTTCACGACGCTGTCAGTGTGAGTGGACCAATTCAGTTTGTCTGTGATGTGTATGCCGAGGAACTTAAAACTTGCTACCCTCTCCACTACTGTTCCATCGATGTGGATAGGGGTGTGTTCCCTCTGCTGTTTCCTGAAGTCCACAATCATCTCCTTAGTTTTGTTGACGTTGAGTGTGAGGTTATTTTCCTGACACCACACTCCGAGGGCCCTCACCTCCTCCCTGTAGGCCGTCTCGTCGTTGTTGGTAATCAAGCCTACCATTGTTGTGTCGTCCGCAAACTTGATGATTGAGTTGGAGGCGTGCGTGGCCACGCAGTCGTGGGTGAACAGGGAGTACAGGAGAGGGCTCAGAACGCACCCTTGTGGGGCCCCCGTGTTGAGGATCAGCGGGGAGGAGATGTTGTTGCCTACCCTCACTACCTGGGGGCGGCCCGTCAGGAAGTCCAGTACCCAGTTGCACAGGGCGGGGTCGAGACCCAGGGTCTCGAGCTTGATGACGAGCTTGGAGGGTACTATGGTGTTGAATGCCGAGCTGTAGTCGATGAACAGCATTCTCACATAGGTATTCCTCTTGTCCAGGTGGGTTAGGGCAGTGTGCAGTGTGGTTGAGATTGCATCGTCTGTGGACCTATTTGGGCGGTAAGCAAATTGGAGTGGGTCTAGGGTGTCAGATAGGGTGGAGGTGATATGGTCCTTGACTAGTCTCTCAAAGCACTTCATGATGACGGAAGTGAGTGCTACGGGGCGGTAGTCATTTAGCTCAGTTACCTTAGCTTTCTTGGGAACAGGAACAATAGTGGCCCTCTTGAAGCATGTGGGAACAGCAGACTGGTATAGGGATTGATTGAATATGTCCGTAAACACACCGGCCAGCTGGTCTGCGCATGCTCTGAGGGCGCGGCTGGGGATGCCGTCTGGGCCTGCAGCCTTGCGAGGGTTAACACGTTTAAATGTCTTACTCACCTCGGCTGCAGTGAAGGAGAGACCGCATGTTTTCGTTGCAGGCTGTGTCAGTGGCACTGTATTGTCCTCAAGGCGGGCAAAAAAGTTATTTAGTCTGCCTGGGAGCAAGACATCCTGGTCCGTGACTGGGCTGGGTTTCTTCTTGTAGTCCGTGATTGACTGTAGACCCTGCCACATGCCTCTTGTGTCTGAGCCGTTGAATTGAGATTCTACTTTGTCTCTGTACTGACGCTTAGCTTGTTTGATAGCCTTGCGGAGGGAATAGCTGCACTGTTTGTATTCGGTCATGTTGCCAGACACCTTGCCCTGATTAAAAGCAGTGGTTCGCGCTTTCAGTTTCACGCGAATGCTGCCATCAATCCACTGTTTCTGGTTAGGGAATGTTTTTATCGTTGCTATGGGAACGACATCTTCAACGCAAGTTCTAATGAACTCGCACACCGAATCAGCGTATTCGTCAATATTTTTATCTGACGCAATACGAAACATGTCCCAGTCCACGTGATGGAAGCAGTCTTGGAGTGTGGAGTCCGCTTGGTCGGACCAGCGTTGGACAGACCTCAGCATGGGAGCCTCTTGTTTTAGTTTCTGCCTGTAGGCAGGGATCAACAAAATGGAGTCGTGGTCAGCTTTTCCGAAAGGGGGGCGGGGCATGGCCTTATATGCGTCGCGGAAGTTAGAGTAACAATGATCCAAGGTTTTACCACCCCTGGTTGCGCAATCGATATGCTGATAAAATTTAGGGAGTCTTGTTTTCAGATTAGCTTTGTTAAAATCCCCAGCTACAATGAATGCAGCCTCCGGATAAATGGTTTCCAGTTTGCAAAGAGTTAAATAAAGTTCGTTCAGAGCTATCGATGTGTCTGCTTGGGGGGGGTATATACGGCTGTGATTATAATCGAAGAGAATTCTCTTGGAAGATAATGCGGTCTACATTTGATTGTGAGGAATTCTAAATCAGGTGAACAGAAGGATTTGAGTTCCTGTATGTTTCTTTCATCACACCATGTCTCGTTAGTCATGAGGCATACGCCCCCGCCACTCTTCTTACCAGAAAGATGTTTGTTTCTGTCGGCGCGATGCGTGGAGAAACCCGTTGGCTGCACCGCATCGGATAGCGTCTTCCCAGTAAGCCATGTTTCCGTGAAGCAGAGAACGTTGCAGTCTCTGATGTCCCTCTGGAATGCTACCCTTGCCCGGATTTCATCAACCTTGTTGTCAAGAGACTGGACATTGGCAAGAAGAATGCTGGGGAGTGGTGCGCGATGTGCCCTTGTCCAGAGTCTGACCAGAAGACCGCTACGTTTCCCTCTTTTTCGGAGTCGTTTTTTGGGTCGCTGCATGCGATCCATTCCGTTGTCCTGTTTGTAAGGCAGAACACAGGATCCGCGTCGCGGAAAACATATTCTTGGTCGTACTGATGGTGAGTTGACGCTGATCTTATATTCAGTAGTTCTTCTCGACTGTATGTAATGAAACCTAAGATGACCTGGGGTACTAATGTAAGAAATAACACGTAAAAAAAACACGTCCAGAGGCACCCTTCAGTCCAGAGGCGCCCTTCGGTCCAGAGGTGCCCTTCGGTCCAGAGGCGCCCTTCAGTCCAGAGGCGCCCTTCGGTCCAGAGGCGCCCTTCGGTCCAGAGGCGCCCTTCGGTCCAGAGGCGCCCTTCGGTCCAGAGGCACCCTTCAGGCCAGAGGCGCCCTTCGGTCCAAAGGCGCCCTTCAGTCCAGAGGCGCCCTTCGGTCTAGAGGCGCCCTTCAGTCCAGAGGCGCCCTTCGGTCCAGAGGCGCCCTTCGGTCCAGAGGCGCCCTTCAGTCCAGAGGCACCCTTCGGTCCGGAGCTTCCAGCGGCGTCCTCCAGTCTAGGGCTCTCTACAAGGGTCCCCAGTCCGGGGTCGGCGGCGAGGGTCCCCAGAGGTGGACCGGGGGCAACGTCCCTCACCAGAGCCGCCACCGCAGAGAAATGCCCACCCAGACCCTCCTCTATAGGTCCAGGTTTCGATTTTTGTTTTGTTATTTTTGTTTGAGTGTTTCTTTGATGAATAAAATCATGAACACTTATCACGCTGTGCTTTGGTTCACTATTCCATCCCTGCAAGTTAAAAAGCCATACCATTTGGAATCTGCTCAAAGGCACAGTATTTCATAAACTTTACTGTTGGAAAGTTGATATGTTGATATGCTCCTGTTTGCTGCCATATGACTAGTTTCACATTTGTCTCCAGCGATTATAAGGTAAAATAGATCTAAAACAAGTGTAATTTATATTTACAATTCCCTTAGCCAAACAGATTACTCATTTACCTAGATCTTATCAATAACTTCTTAAGGACGTGGTACCGAGGTGGGAACCACAATCAGCGGAAATGTTAAAGAGCGCCACCTATAGAGGTTGATAAACCTCAAACTTTCATTAAAATTGACATACAATATACTGAATTAAAGCTACACTCGTTGTGAATCTATCCACCAAGTCAGATTTGTAAAATGCTTTTCGGCAAAAGCATGAGAAGCTATTATCTGATACCATGCACCCTCAAAATACTGCAACATCACATAACACGACAGATTTTGCGTTAGCCGGCGCAAACCAAAAACGCTGAAATAAAATATAAAACACTTCGAAATACTTTTGTAATGCAACTTTAGGTATTAGTACACGTTAATAAGCGATAAAATTCATCAGGAGGCGATGTAAATTCTTTAGCTATCCGTGTCCGGAGGGAAGGAGTTCCCTTGAACCGGTTAGACCAAGAATCAATTGCGAATCAAATGACAAGACTCTAGACAACGTGTGGAAGCTGTAGGCACTGCAACCTCGGCCTACTTTAATTCGATTCACTTTGAACAATTCCTTGAAGTCGCGGATGGATATTTTTTTCCATTTTCATTGATCATATTTTCATGCACTTTTCGATGAAACGCACGTTCTGTTATAGTCACAGCCGTGATTTAACCAGTTTTAGAAACGTCTGAGTGTTTTCTATCCACACATACTAATCGTATGCATATACTATATTCCTGGCATGAATAGCAGGGCGCTGAAATGTTGCGCGATTTTTAACAAAAAGCTGTGAAAAGCTGCTTGAATTCTCTACTTCCTTAACAGGTTTTAACAGGTTGTAAATTACATTGCATGGAAAATAGTATTATTTCTATCGGAAAAAATTAAGTAGAGGCTTTTTCCACTTGGAATTGGTAGGTTCACAAGAGCTTATTCATGTCTTCCTTACGTGTAAAGGTGGTGGAATTGTTAGGGAATTAAGTCAAGGTCAGAATACGGCCCTTGCAGTGAAGCACAAACACATATACATATCACACACGCACGTACACGCACACACACATACACACACACACACAAATATACATAATCCCATTCTCCCCTGTTTAGAGTCCTGTAGTTGTGCCTTCCCATTGTTTTTGTTATTGTTATTGCTCCTGTGGTGTGTTCATTAGCTCGAGCCCCTGGTGATCATGCCATTCATGTGCACCCCGTCATGCCATGAGAGATGCTCCCCACTGGCCGGCTGCCTACAGCCACATGAATGACTGCTGTATATTTTTTACCTGATTCATAGAAAAATGATGTACCACAATATAATGCTGAACACGGAAGTTGGATCATATTTCAATTAAACCCTCACAGATGATGCTGATGTAAATCTGTTTGAGGTGTATAGTGACCTATACTGTATAAAGGTGTGACAGCAACCAGAGTAATCTCAAAATAGGGGGCATTGTGTGTGTACCCGACGTTGCGTTGCTTGTTTAGCGAGTATCACTTCCCCCTGATTCGACTCATACCTGGCTGGAATTCGGGACCTCGGCTTTGCTAACACACGTTACTGCCCTCCTTGACAACCTTCCAAAGGTTTGAGCCACCCAAAAACGTTCCATCTGCGACATTTCAAGCTAGCTGTGGAGTGAGTTTACGGTACGCTCTGAACTCTGTTACGTGCGTATGTTTGTCAGTGTGCATTTATGTGCATGCTTCTCTCTGCAGTCTACAGTGTTCTATAATTTCCTCATCTGAAGAAAATGTACTACCATGATGACTCATATTATTGTTTCTCTGAACAAGATTGGATGTGTTCCAATACATTATACTTTCTAATGTGCACTTGAAATCACATGCAGTTACATGAGGTTGAAATTCAAATGAAACCCACAGTTTGACTCTCAGCCCAACAGACAGCTCTGACCAACCATGTCAGCTAAATTTGACATTCTCCGTTTGATATCCAATGATTCAGAGGAATCAGAGGAATTATTATAATTTGCCAGGAAAAAAAACAAAACTGTAAAGAGTCTCTTTGATAACAGACCGTATTATGCCTACCTCTCCTCTCTAAGATATATGTGTTAGATCCTTGACAGATGCTTAGAGTTTGTTATCTAAGAGAGTCAGTCACAGGAATCACAGAGGTATGACACCTGGAAGGGGAGGAGAATACCTTTAGCCATCTCTAGCCTCGTTTACTGTATATCATTCACATTAAATGGGTTGCATTAATTAACAACACGTCTCCCTCCTGATAGCAATTACAGCATCGGCATGTCATCAAGGCCACAGTTATGCAAATCCTGTAATTCCCAGAGGCCCGGAAGCCATCTCCATGCTTGGGTGAATCTAGTAAAGAACCATCCATTCCTTGGTTTTTTTCTCTCTCTCTCTCTCTCTCTCTCTCTCTCTCTCTCTCTCTCTCTCTCTCTCTCTCTCTCTCTCTCTCTCTCTCTCTCTCTCTCTCTCTCTCTCTCTCTGCCCTCCAAATGGCTTACTGATGTCAGAACACATGTTATTTGGTTTTAGAATGTAAGACAGGCAACTGTGCTTTGTAGGGAGTTCATTAAAATGAGTTCTTATTAAATTTTTAGTTGTTTCTTCCATTGGGTCTGTAGACATCATACATCGGCTTTTACAATCTAGTTTGAAATTCTGAATGATGCCAGGGAGTGACACAATCTCAGCAATCAACAATGACATAAATCTTGAGAGAGAAAAAGAGAGAAAGCCCCACGGAGCACACAACAAGGCTAATGGTGCAGGACAGCAGCAGCAAACAGGACAGTAGTAGGACTGTAGTAGTAGGACTGTCACGGACTGTTTCTATGTTTCGGCCTAGTTTGATTCTCAATCAGAGACAACTAATGACACCTGCCTCTGATTGAGAACCATACTAGGCCGAAACATAGAAATATCCAAATCATAGAAAACAAACATAGACTGCCCACCCCAACTCACGCCCTGATCATACTAAATAATGACAAAACAAAGGAAATAAAGGTCAGAACGTGACAAGGACAGAAGCAGCAAGCAGGATAGCAGCAGCAAGCAAGGCAGCAGCAGCAAGCAGGGCAGTAGTAGGACAGCAGGAGCAAGCAGGACAGCAGCAGCAAGCAGGGCAGTAGCAGGACAGCAGCAGCAAGCAGGACAGCAGCAGCAAGCAGGGCAGTAGCAGGACAGCAGCAGCAAGCAGGACAGCAGCAAGCAGGGCAGTAGTAGGACAGCAGCAGCAAGCAGTACAGCAGCAGCAAACAGGGCAGTAGTAGGACAGCAGCAGCAAGCAGGGCAGTAGTAGGACAGCAGAAGCAAGCAGGACAGCAGCAAGCAGGGCAGTAGTAGGACAGCAGCAGCAAGCAGGACAGCAGCAGCAAACAGGGCAGTAGTAGGACAGCAGCAGCAAGCAGGACAGCAGCAGCAAGCAGGGCAGCAGCAGCAAGCAGGACAGTAGTAGGACAGCAGCAGCAAGCAGGACAGTAGCAGCAAGCAGGACAGCAGCAGCAAGCAGGGCAGCAGCAGCAAGCAGGACAGCAGCAGCAAGCAGGACAGAAGCAGCAAGCAGGGCAGTAGTAGGACAGCAACAACGAGCAGGACAGCAGCAGCAAGCAGGACAGTAGTAGGACAGCAGCAGCAAACAGGACAGTAGTAGGACAGCAGCAGCAAGCAGGACAGCAGCAGCAAGCAGGACAGAAGCAGCAGCAAACAGGACAGTAGTAGGACAGCAGCAGCAAGCAGGGCAGTAGTAGGACAGCAGCAGCAAGCAGGACAGCAGCAGCAAGCAGGACAGCAGCAGCAAGCAGCAAACAGGCCAGTAGTAGGACAGCAGCAGCAAGCAGGGCAGCAGCAGCAAGCAGGACAGCAGCAGCAAGCAGGACAGCAGCAGCAAGCAGGGCAGTAGTAGGACAGCAGCAGCAAGCAGGACAGCAGCAGCAAACAGGACAGTAGAAGGACAGCAGCAGCAAGCAGGACAGCAGCAGCAAGCAGGACAGCAGCAAGCAGGACAGCAGTAGGACAGCAGTAGGACAGCAGCAGCAAGCAGCAAACAGGCCAGTAGTAGGACAGCAGCAGCAAGCAGGGCAGCAGCAGCAAGCAGGACAGCAGCAGCAAGCAGGACAGCAGCAGCAAGCAGGACAGCAGTAGGACAGCAGCAGCAAGCAGGACAGCAGCAGCAAGCAGGACAGCAGCAGCAAGCAGGACAGCAGTAGGACAGCAGCAGCAAGCAGGACAGCAGCAAGCAGGGCAGTAGTAGGACAGCAGCAGCAAGCAGGGCAGTAGTAGGACAGCAGCAAGCAGGACAGCAGCAGCAAACAGGGCAGTAGTAGGACAGCAGCAGCAAGCAGGACAGCAGCAGCAAGCAGGGCAGTAGTAGGACAGCAGCAGCAAGCAGGACAGCAGCAGCAAGCAGGACAGCAGCAAGCAGGGCAGTAGTAGGACAGCAGAAGCAAGCAGGGCAGTAGTAGGACAGCAGCAGCAAGCAGGACAGAAGCAGCAGCAAACAGGACAGTAGTAGGACAGCAGCAGCAAGCAGGACAGCAGCAGCAAGCAGGGCATTAGTAGGACAGCAGCAGCAAGCAGGACAGCAGTAGGACAGCAGCAGCAAGCAGGACAGCAGCAAGCAGGGCAGTAGTAGGACAGCAGCACCAAGCAGGACAGTAGCAGCAAGCAGGGCAGCAGCAGCAAGCAGGACAGCAGCAGCAAGCAGGGCAGTAGTAGGACAGCAGCAGCAAGCAGGGCAGTAGTAGGACAGCAGAAGCAAGCAGGACAGCAGCAGCAAGCAGGGCAGTAGTAGGACAGCAGCAGCAAGCAGGACAGCAGTAGGACAGCAGCAGCAAGCAGGACAGCAGCAGCAAGCAGGGCAGCAGCAGCAAGCAGGGCAGTAGTAGGACAGCAGCAGCAAGCAGGGCAGTAGTAGGACAGCAGCAGCAAGCAGGACAGCAGCAGCAAACAGGGCAGTAGTAGGACAGCAGCAGCAAGCAGGACAGCAGCAGCAAACAGGGCAGTAGTAGGACAGCAGCAGCAAACAGGACAGCAGTAGGACAGCAGCAGCAAGCAGGGCAGCAGCAGCAAGCAGGGCAGCAGCAGCAAGCAGGACAGCAGCAGCAAGCAGGGCAGAAGCAGCAAGCAGGACAGAAGCAGCAGCAAACAGGACAGTAGTAGGACAGCAGCAGCAAGCAGGGCAGTAGTAGGACAGCAGCAGCAAGCAGGACAGCAGCAGCAAGCAGCAAACAGGACAGTAGTAGGACAGCAGCAGCAAGCAGGACAGCAGCAGCAAGCAGGACAGCAGCAGCAAGCAGGACAGCAGTAGCAAGCAGGGCAGTAGTAGGACAGCAGCAGCAAGCAGGACAGCAGCAGCAAGCAGGGCAGTAGTAGGACAGCAGCAGCAAGCAGGACAGCAGCAGCAAACAGGACAGTAGTAGGACAGCAGCAGCAAGCAGGACAGCAGTAGGACAGCAGCAGCAAGCAGGAGAGCAGCAAGCAGGGCAGTAGTAGGACAGCAGCAGCAAGCAGGGCAGTAGTAGGACAGCAGCAGCAAGCAGGACAGAAGCAGCAGCAAACAGGACAGAAGCAGCAGCAAACAGGACAGAAGCAGCAACAAACAGGACAGTAGTAGGACAGCAGCAGCAGGACAGCAGGCAAGCAGGAGGAGGACAGCAGCAGCAAGCAGGGCAGCAGTAGGACAGCAGCAGCAAACAAGGCAGCAGAAGCAAACAGGGCAGCAGCAGGGCAGCAGTAGCACAGCAGCAGCAAACAGGGCAGGAGCAATCAGGGCAGCAGCAGGGCAGCAGTAGGACAGCAGCAGCAAGCAGGGCAGCAGTAGGACAGCAGAAGCAAGCAGGGCAGCAGTAGGACAGCAGCAGCAAGCAAGGCAGCAGCAGCAAACTGGGTAGCAGCAGGGCAGCAGTAGGACAGCAGCAGCAAACAGGGCAGGAGCAATCAGGGCAGCAGCAGGGCAGCAGTAGGACAACAGCAGCAAGCAGGGCAGCATCAGGGCAGCAGCAGGGCAGCAGCAGGTCAGCAGAAGCAAACAGGGCAGCAGCAGGGCAGCAGTAGGACAGCAGCAGCAAACAGGGCAGCAGCAGGGCAGGAGCAGCAAACAGGGCAGCAGCAGGGCAGCAGTAGGACAGCAGCAGCAAGCAGGGCAGCAGCAGCAAACAGGGCAGCAGCAGGGCAGCAGTAGGACAGCAGCAGCAAGCAGGGCAGGAGCAAGCAGGGCAGCAGCAGCAAACAGGGCAGCAGCAGGGCAGCAGTAAGACAGCAGCAGCAAACAGGGCAGGAGCAAGCAGGGCAGCAGCAGCAAACAGGGCAGCAGTAGGACAGTAGCAGCAAGCAGGGCAGCAGTAAGCAGGGCAGCAGCAGCAAACAGGGCAGCAGCAGGGCAGCAGTAGGACAGCAACAGCAAGCAGGGCAGCAGTAGGACAGTAGCAGCAAGCAGGGCAGCAGCAAGCAGGGCAGCAGTGGGTGGATGCTGAGGAGCTGAGTGAGGAATAAGGAGGACATGGGGGAGGAGAGAGCTCTATGGGGAACATAATAGAGGACCTTATTATGTGTTGAAAGCACAGCAGGGGATATTCTCATGCCCCCAGTGCTGGGATTTGAGTCCTGGGTTCGAAAGGGTAACCACAGACAAAGGGTGGGAAGGTGGCACTGAATTAATGTGACCATGATTCCCATTCAAGTGAAAACTGTCGAAAACATAGATAGATGTAAGGCCAGACACCATGGTATTAGAAACCAGGGCTGAGAAAGGTGGCATTCTCTCCTAAGATTATTTCTAACCCAGATATCTCCTGTACAGCACTGTGATGCAAGATGGGGAATGTATCAAGTATTTTTGATAGCATGGTTGTTGAGACATAAAGAATTCCATTTGCCTGTTGTTTATGAAGCATCCATTTCCCCTTGACAGTTGTGTCTCATACAAGTCACTGAATAATACTCTTTTTGAGTTACCCTGAAGGCTATTTGAATGTCTTAATTAGATGGCGCTCTGGCTAGGACCGTCATGAATGTCAATGAGCAGTATACCACATCCCCATTATCATTCCAAACATTGAGATGGTATATATGGTGGTATTGTTTTGCAGACCATTAAGTGAGAAGCACATTTGACATTTAAGAGGAGGGTAAGAGAGAGAAAAAAGCTACACAGAGAACAAGTGGTCCCTGAAGCATATTATTTTCCCTTCAATATTTTAAGGTCAGAACAATTTAGAGCCCTCTTTTCACACCCAGGCCAGGAAAGATAGAAATGTAAGATTGGTCACTCGTGGTTTAATGTGTGTGTGTGTGTGTGTGTGTGTGTGTGTGTGTGTGTGTGTGTGTGTGTGTGTGTGTGTGTGTGTGTGTGTGTGTGTGTGTGTGTGTGTGTGTGTGTGTGTGTGTGTGTGTGTGTGTGCGTGCGTGCGTGCGTGCGTGCGTGCTGCTGAATGCTTAGAGTGAACATGTGTTTGTGTGTGCATGCATGCTTGCTAATTTTGTGTGTGCTAATTATTTCATAGTACTGTATTAGCATCATATTGTAATGAATTGTACTAATTAGCATGAGAGCACAAAAGTGATCTAAATAGTATCTGTAATTTTGTCAAAGTAATATACCTATTAGGAAGGCAAATTACTAACATCTGCTGGCCCACTTTCATGGTGCTAATAACTTCATTTCAATGAATGGGTCTGGATGTTTGGAGATATTATGATATCATGTTTCTGTGCATATACAAATATCTGCACAGAATACAGATACTTATTTAACTAGGCAAGTCAGTTAAGAACAAATTCTTATTTTCAATTACAGCCTAGGAACAGTGGGTTAGCTGCTTGTTCAGGGGTAGAACAACAGATTTGTACCTTGCCAGCTCAGGAGTTTGAACTTGCAACCTTCTGGTTACTAGTCGAACACTCTAACCACTAGGCTACCCTGCCGCCCCAGAAAAGTTGGCTGAAGGTTTAGTAAGGTGTTTATTTTTAATATATTTTTTAAAAACTTTATTTAACTCGACAAGTCAGTTAAAGAACAAATTCTTATTTACAATAACAGCCTACCCAAGCCAAACCCTAACTCAGACAACGCTGGGCCAATTGGTCATCGCCCTATGGGACTCCCAATCACAGCCGGTTGTGATACAGCCTGGAATCGAACCAGGGTCTGTAGTGACATCTCTAGCACTGAGATGTGTCTCTTAAACAGCTGCGCCACTCAGGAGGTGGAGAGAGAGAGATTAAGCTGGTTACAGTCATAACATCATGCGGTATGGGTCTGCTGCAGGGAGGAAGGCATCCATAATTCACCAGGCCTGCAACAGAGAGGAGGTTTTCTGTCCCACAGGAGCCATATTGAGCTTGTAGTACAGGACAGCTCACCCAGCTTGCATATGCATTGCTGCTGCTCCTCTCTCTCTCTCTCTCTCTCTCTCTCTCTCTCTCTCTCTCTCTCTCTCTCTCTCTCTCTCTCTCTCTCTCTCTCTCTTTCTTTCTTTCTTTCTCTTGGCCTGTGGCAGACCCAAGGTGACCTGTCTGGGGGATATTATCCCTGAACCCAGCACCCAGCAACCACCAGGACAGGAACTAACTCAGTCACCATGACAACCAGGATTCACTCTGAGCCTCAGCTCAGTCATTATGTAGAAGGACATTCAGCATAGTGAACAGCACACCTATGGGCGAGAGGTTTTCAGGATGTTGCAGTGCAACGCACACAGATTAGAAAGGAAAACACACAGGGGTGGTATCAGCGACAATTTGACTCCAAAGACAATCTCATCTCTGGCGTACAGTGACAGTAATTACAAAGGATGTGTAATTATACAATTATCACTGCTCACATTTTCAGAGGGCTCAACGCACAAAATATGCCAGCTAGCTGAAGAAAAAGAGCATAAGCCAAGCTAAATGTGTGCTGCATGGTGCATCTCACACTGGCCCATTAATAAGAATGCTTACATAGATAAATAATCAGAGTTCTCCCAGTAATTGCAAATTTCCTGTCAATGAGCTATGTATACATTGGAGTGACTAACCACTGCGGATTGGTTTTCTACTTCTTTGGTTTGGAGCTCCTGCTGGGCTGCTTCCACCTGGTTGTGGATACAGGTTAGAAAGGCCTCAGGAGGTAGGAGGAATGGAGCTGCATGGTGATGGTGAAGTGATGGTGTAGGATGCTGGAAAAGGCTGATATGACCACAGTAGGTGGGAGAGGTAGGGATGTTGCATTTCAATGTGTGTATCTATGCAGCTATGCTCTTGCTAGGTAGTTTCTCTATTGTCTGACCTTGTCTGTCCAGTGGGGTCAATAGAACGCCTTCTGCCATGTGATAAATGATTAGAAAGAAAATATCAGCTTTGTTTGATGAATCCTTACAGACATGTCAAAAGTGTATTTCATGCATAGTGTAGCAGTTCAAGTGCACTGATGATGAACACACTCATGTCACTACTGGCTACCAGGTTGTCCGTGCATTTTGATCTGAACCAACAGTTTTGACTGTTGTGAGATATTTTTCGCGGGTAGCCTAGCGGATGAGAGCGTTGGGCCAGTAACGAAAGGTTGGTGGTTCAATTCCCCAAAATTTGACAATCTGTCATTGAGCAAGGCACTTAACCCTAATTTCTCTTCTAAGTTGCACTGGATAAGAGTGTCTTCTAAATTACTAAAATGTTAAATGTTGTACAAGACTAGGTAGAGGACTATGTCCACAATGAATTCTCTCCCACAAATACAAACATACTGTATATACAGCACAGTCACCTACCAACCAAACCATTGACCAAATTTCACCTGTTCTTGACTGAGGACAAATACCCCTTGTACCTCAACCCTTAGAAAGTACAATTACACACCCCACTCTCTCTTCATGGGCATGCCTGCAATCATGGGGTGCACCAGTCAGTGAGGCTCTTTGCCCAGGGGCGCCCACCACTAATATGCTAGCTGATTACACAAGGTCACCGATTAAACTAGGAACGTATTGATCCCCCGCTCAATGGAACATGCAGCCAGCCTCTCCTCTCCCAGTTCTTCCCTGCCCAGAGGATTTGAAATGCTCTCCTCCAGCCCTAGAGAGGACATCTTAGAAAAAAACAAACGTAATCTACAGCCATCGACAGTTACACACAGCAAACTCTCCTTGGGGGTGGGGGGGAGTGGAGAGAGTTGATGTAAATGATAAAGTAAATTATAAAGATTTTTTGTTAGAATTATCTCATTCCAACAGTATAATTCATCTTTCTTTCCTTCCTAAGGTCTTCCCAGGCAACAAAAAAAGCGATCAAAAACTTTTAGGAGACACGCTGGCTGGAGCTTTCTCACTCCTATGTGATTTCTCAGCCTGTTCATAAACGTGAACATTGTCAAAAATAACAAGAGTCTGTTGTAAACATAAATTATATTGATGTTGATGATGATTATAGAAGAATGCTTTGGCCCAGGCATCGTGCTGTTTAATATTAGTCCTTCACTGATAACATACTGCACAGTTGCATCATCACAGATATACCTAAGGGAAAAGTAACTACAAAGAAAGCACTGTGTCATGCCATGATCTGTTTCACCTGTCTTTGTGTTTGTCTCCACCCTCCTCCAGGTGTCGCCCATCTTCCCCATTATCCCCTGTGTATTTATACCTGTGTTCTCTGTTTGTCTGTTGCCAGTTTGTTTTGTTTGTAAAACCTACCAGTGTTTGTTTCCCTGCTCCTACCTGGTTTCCTGCTCCTGTTTTCTAGTCCTACCTGGTTTTGACTGTTCTGCATGCCCTGACCCTGAGACTACCTGTCGTTTTGTACCTTACCCCAGCTTTCTGAATTATTGACCCCTGCCTGCCCTTACCCTGAGACTGCCTGCCGTTCTGGACCCATTACACCCTTTCTGGATTACTGACCACTGCCTGCCTTGACCGGTCGTTTGCCTGCCCCTGTGGTTGTAATAGACTCTTGTTACTTCTACACTGTCTGCATCTGGGTCTTACCTCAAATGTGATACTGTCGAAGTTATCATCATCAAGTCAGCAAAACAAAATTCCCAGAACCTACCACAAAAGCAGGCATGATTGAACGCCTCCTAACAACCCACTCTGATATGTAAGCACAGCCTGACTCATAGAAAACATTGTTTGGAAGGGAACCTATTAATACTGTACCATGTTCCTGATGGGACATAATGTTCTGCGATAGTTCAGCAGGAGAGTACTAGCTACTGATGCCTGAGACTTGGAAAGAGAGCGTGACTCATGCTCAGATCATTGTGTTGGAGGTAAAGGCTATTATTCCACATAATCAGATAGGACTCATGAACATCAGTGTGGTGAATTAGGTCAGTGAGAGTGTTAACTTAATTACCCCAGTATGGAGTTGGAGGTATGGAGTGGAAAGACATTATTATTATCAGCCCCTTCGAATGTGGGGATGAAATACTGAATACTTTACATCAAGTAGCCACCCTTTGCCTTGACAGCTTTGCACACTTGGCATTCTCACAAGAGTGTGTGTAATAAAGTAGGTGAGATGCCCTCTCCTAATCAAAACTCAAATAATTTGTTTTAGAGGCCAGTGCACAAAGAATGCCTCACCTTACACTATATATACAAAGTATTTGGACACCCTTTCAAATTAGTGTATTTGGCTATTTCAGCCACACCGATTGCTGACACGTGTAAAAAAATTGAGCACGCAGCCATGCAATCTCCATAGACAAACATTGGTAGTAGATTGGCCTTACTAAAGAGCTCAATGACATTCAACGTGGCACCGTCACAGGATGCCACCTTTCCAACAAGTGAGTAGGTCAAATTTCTGCCCTGTTATAGCTGCCAAGGTCAACTTTAAGTGCTTTTATTGTGAAGGGGAAACGTCTAGGAGCAACAACGGCTCAGCCGCAAAGTTGTAGGCCATACAAGCTCACAGAACAGGACCGCTGAGTACAGAAGCGCGTAGCGCATAAAAATCGTCTGTCCTCGGTTTCAACATTCAGTACAGTTCCAAACTGCCTCCGGAAGCAACGTCAGCACAATAACTGTTCATCGGGAATCTGTGTATGGCGGATGCGAGGAGTATGCTACTTGCCCTAATGTCTAGTGCCAACTCTAAAGTTTGGTGGAGGAGGAATAATGGTCTGGGGCAGTTTTCATGGTTCGGTCTAGACCCCTTAGTTCCAGTGAAGGGAAATCTTAACACTACAGCACTACATTCTAGATGATTCTGTTCTTCCAACTTTGTGGCAACAGTTTGGGAAAGGCCCTTTCCTGTTTCAGTATGACAATGCCCCTGTGCACAAAGCGAGGTCCGTACAGAAATGGTTTGATCGATGTGGAAGAACTTGACTGGCCTGCACAGAGCCCTGATCTCAACCCCATTGAACACCATTGGGATGAATTGGAATTCCGACTGGGACCCAAACCTAATTGCCCAACATCAGTACCCGACCTCACTAATGCTTATGGGGCTGAATAGAAGCAATGTTCCAACATCTAGTGGAAAGCCTTCCTAGAAGAGTGGAGAATGTTATAGCAGCAAAGGGGTGACCAAATCCATATTAATGCCCATGATTTTGGAATGAGATGTTTGACGAGCCGTGTCCACATACTTTTGTTAATGTAGTGTACATCCTGTTTCAGAAGCCATGGTTCTAAATGGGATGACAATGCAGCTAATTCCTTGGCAGATGATGATGACATTTCTCTGCGTATTTCTCCACTGTAGCCAGGCAGGACATGAATAATGAGTCTACATGAATCAGGCAGCCTTGATCCACTTCTCCTGACAGACTGGCAGACTGTGTGTTCTGTCTCTACCCCTGAAATGCACATCAAGAGCATGGTACAGTAATACAATACATTGGGGTACTGTACATCACAATGCCAGTCAGACTCTCCAATAGTGGCTGAATGCAGTAGCAGAGTGCAGTAAATGTGTTCATTTCTACATTAACATGTTACCAAACCATCTGAAATCCCAATCAGGCTTACAGCCACTCACATTCTTATTGTGCTTCCAGCCATATCAGATCACTATATGAGCCTTTAAAGCAACTTATGGAACACTATTGAGTGCTAATTCACCTTTAGAGCCTCAGTAACATTGGTTCCAATACTTATTGGTACCAGTATTAATAATATTTACATATCTGGCATTACTCATCTCATATGTATATACTGTATTCTATACTATTCTACGGTATCTTAGTCACTTAATAATGTTTACATATCTTACATTACTCATCTCATATGTATATACTGTTTTCAATACTATTCTACTGTATCTTAGTCCGTTCCGCTCTGACATCGCTATGCATCGCTGTATATAGTCTTAATTCATTCCTACTTAGATTTGTGTGTATTGTGTATATGTTGTGTAATTTGTTAGATATTACTTGTTAGATATTACTGCACTGTCGGAGCTAGAAGTATAAGCATTTCGCTACACCTGAAATAACATCTGCTAATCACGTGTACGGGACCAATACAATTTGATTTGATTTGATTTAGTGGATGGAACACGCTTCCTTGGTATAAGGGAAATGTTTAGCAGTTCTGCTTCCCAAGCATGGAATGTACGCTGGATGTGAAATGTACCTTCAGTAACACTTAAGCGTTTCAAATGTAATGACTTCTTTCATGTTGTAAGCAATCAAAGTTTACCGATAGAAACATTTTTATATGGAAATGTAATGAGTTTTTCCCTTGAAACAACTTTCAATATGACATTAATTTATAATCACCATTTGTGTTCTGAATGTCAAGCTTTGATTTCTGAAATTGAATTTCCCATGACAAAAAACAATTCAATAACAAAAAGGGCAATAACAAAGGGAATAACAATCATATGAGGAAAATGTATTTGTTTTGAACAAGAAATGGGCCTTTCCATGTAATTTTGGAGAATAGCACTGGCTTCAGTCCTATGGGTTTCAATATCCCATCCATTAGACAGCTGTTGGGCATAATTTGGTTGAAGCCCCCATATAGGAGGTTAACCAAGATATTAGTTCTACGAGATACCCGCCATCTTTACCTAGACAAAATATATAGAATTAAATGGTTTGCATTTGGATCTAAGTTGTCTTAGTGTATCTGCAGCCAGGTCTCTCAAGTGCTGATGAGCCTGACGCGGCACGTCCGCCTCCCAGACTCTCTCTGCTGATGCAGACAGCAGTGTTGCTATTATTGCACAGCAACCACTTATTATGGCACAGCAGTCATCACAGTTCAGTGGCTTTGTTGTGCAGCAGATGGTAGAGTTTTTTGAAGGGTCAAAGATTATATTTGTGGGTGGAGGTCGACCTTTTTTTTACCATTCTCAGTCTTTGGTCTGGACAGAAGACTAAATACTCTGTGGTCTCTAGTTATTGTGGAAAAATAGCATCATCCAAACAAATCAATTGTATATTTATTTTAGAAAGCTGGATCAATTCGATTTGTTATTGTAGTTTTCAAAAGCAAAGAAAAAGGTTAGTTCCTGAGAAGAGCTGCAAATGTTTAATCTGTGTATATATTGATTTGACATGATCGTTTATGATCAGTGCCATATCTCAAGCCAAAATCCATTGCTGTGTGGGAGGACTGATTGGGCCAATAGCCTGATTCCTAGAGGGAGAAAGAGAGAGAGCAAAAGAGAAACAAAGAGAGAGAGAGTGGGAAGGTGGGCCAGAGAAAGAAAGAAATAGAATTTGCACAGCCAGCAGGCTCTGCTCTGGATGGATTTTAAGGCCACATCTTGCCTCACCAAGCTGGACCTCCATCAAATATACACTTTTACAGAGTTTTTAACGTCAGGAGGATCAGCCGAGAGGGCAGTCCTTCACCACTTCACTTTTAGATAAAAAAGTAAATTCTGAACAGAGTAAGTAGCTTTGTATGGCCTTCTAGACTCAGCTCCGGAATGAAAGGGATTTCAGAAAGCCGAGAGTGTGCTTTACAGTGGTCTGAAGTACTTAAGTAAAAAAATACTTTAAAGTAGTTTTTGGGCTGTGTGTACTTTACTTTACTATTTATATATATATTTTTTCCTATTTTTACTTTTACTCTACTACATTCTAAAATAAAATATGTACTTTTTACTCTCATACATTTTCCCTGACACCAAAAAGTACTAGTTACATTTCAAATGCAGGACAGAATTATGCTCAGATTCACACACATATCAATATAACATGTTGTACTCCCTACTGCCTCTGATCTGTCGGACTCACTATACATAATTACTGGGTTTGGAAATTATGAGTGTTGGAGTGTGCCCCTGTTTGTCCATAAATAAATAAAAACAAAAAAGTATGTGGTCTTGTTTGCTTAATATAAAGAATTTGATGTAGAGCATTTACTTTTACTTTGTACTTTTACTCAAGTATGAAAATGGACTACTTTTTCTACCACTCTACTTAAGTACATTTAAAACTAGATGCTTTTATACTTTTTTTCCAGAAGTACTTTACTGGATGACTTTTTATTTTACTTCAGTCATTTTCTATTGGTATCTTTACTTTTAAGTATGACAACTGCGTACTTTTTCCACCATTGGTGTTTTGCACATTGACTTGTGCAGTCATTTCCGAGCAAGTGGTGTGGGTGTAAGCACCCTTCCAGGCCTTTTCAGTGACAGAAGAGGAACCACACAGGGCAAGCAGCTGGCTGCTCTAAATAATTTGCTTTCCATTAAATTGCCAGTAAACCTTATACTAATTGATGCCATAGCATGAAGAAACCCACTGGGCACACACTGGTTGCATCAACGTTGTTTCCACATCATTTAATTGTAGCAACGTGGAATAGATGTTGAATTGACGTCATGTGCCCAGTGGGAAGGTTCCGTTGCTGGAGGATTTTATGTATACATTACAGTTGAGAAGACAGTCAACGGGGGATTTGCCTTTCCGCTTTTTGGGAGCTAATAACTTGAGTCATGTAATGGGCGGCCTTGGTCGTACCGGAGAGAGACCACAGCAAATGATTTAATAATAGGCTCAAAATTTTTCTTTTTTGCCAACTCCAAAGTGCTTTAATGGCCTTTAACCTTGCTTATATTTTGAAAGAAAAATTACAAAGGAACACAATGATGAGTCACTCAAAGGCCCTCATATTAGATGTAGGAATCTGTTCTACTTTTAGCAGTACATCTGTCCCAAAAGGCCTTTTCACACTGCATTGTTCTTAGCCCCAGGCTATCTTAGCCCCAGGCTATCATAGCCCCAGGCTAGGCTGACCCTGGGCTAAGGTGCAGCGTGATTACACCTAAAGACTTCCATTCATATAATGATATACATGTCCTTATTCAAGACACTGGAAAATGAATTAAAGGTCTTGAGTAATTTATAGAGCATTAATTAGCTCCAAGATGGCATAGCAGTTCAGACGTCTTTTGTCCTCATCTTGTTGTGTCCCGTATATATATATATATTTACAACTTTCTTCGCATACCTTTTTATATATATTTTTTATTTTCCATAAATCTTCAAAACACCCTCCTGCAACCCGCCTCACCAATTTATATATATAAAAAATAAAGTATTATTTACCTCAAATCTGTAATCCTCCATAGAAGCTAACCAGAAGCTAACCAGAAGCTAGCCAGAAGCTAATCCAGAAGCTAGCAAGAAGCTAGCCTGAAGCTAGCCTGAAGCTAATCAGAAGCTAGTTAGCTTCTTTACTGGCTAATCTTTAGTATTCAGCTAACCACGGTTTGTGGTCATCAGCTATCCTTTAGCTCGAAAATCTATCGCCTGTTTTGTACGGCGCGGCTCGAACCAGAACATACAGGACCTATTTTTTCTCTCTATGTCCCCGGATTTCAACCGCTAACTCTGGACATTTATACCTGGATCTTGCAGCTAACTAGCTGCTATCCGTGTGACAATCGGCTTTCGTCGATTCCGGAGCAAACATAAATTATTCCGGAGCTAGCCAGCTGAAGAGTTCCATCAGTCACTCCTGGGCTACAATCACCTATCCGGACCCGTTTTACTGCCAACGCGGAGCCCCACCGGGCTTTCACAACTGGACTACCGACGGTATCTACCCGAGGGAGTTATCCGGCTGGCTCCTCCGTCGCGACGTTACCTGAACGCCCATCTGCGGTCCGCTAACCGTTGGAATAGACCTATCGGACAAGTTATTTATTTTTTTACATTTAAAAAAAATATTTTTCTTGGACCTCTATAACTATATCTATTGTTGTTTTTTTTTTGCGAATTGGATTCATCCCCTCTACCACACGGAACCCCACTAATCCTACCTACGGAAACGCACGAGGTGG
This sequence comes from Oncorhynchus gorbuscha, assembly GCF_021184085.1. Lineage (NCBI taxonomy): Eukaryota > Metazoa > Chordata > Actinopteri > Salmoniformes > Salmonidae > Oncorhynchus > Oncorhynchus gorbuscha. The sequence continues at coordinate 54,438,905 of NC_060190.1, forward strand.
CTAATAACCGACCTCCATCCTATGCTAGCTAGCTGTCTAAATTGCCGTGACCCCAACCAACCTCACTACTCACTGGACCCTTTTGATCACTCGACTAAGCATGCCTATCCTTAAAGTCAATATGCCTTGTCCATTGCTGTTCTGGTTAGTGTTTATTGGCTTATTTCACTGTAGAGCCTCTAGTCCTGCTCACTATACCTTATCCAACCTATTAGTTCCACCACCCACACATGCGATGACATCTCCTGGTTTCAATTATGTTTCTAGAGACAATATCTCTCTCATCATCACTCAATACCTAGGTTTACCTCCACTGTATTCACATCCTACCATACCTTTGTCTGTACATTATATCTTGAAGCTATTTTATCGCCCCCAGAAACCTCCTTTTACTCTCTGTTCCAGATGTTCTGGTCGACCAATTCTTATTGCTTTTAGCCGTACCCTTATCCTACTCCTCCTCTGTTCCTCTGGCAATGTAGAGGTGAATCCAGGCCCTGCAGTGCCTAGCTCCATTCCTATTCTCCAGGCGCTCTCTTTTGATGACTTCTGTAAACGTAATAGCCTTGGTTTCATGCATGTTAACATTAGAAGCCTCCTCCCTAAGTTTGTTTTATTCACTGCTTTAGCACACTCTGCCAACCCGGATGTTCTTGCTGTGTCTGAATCCTGGCATAGGAAGACCACCAACAATTCTGAAATTTTCATCACAAACTACAACATTTTCAGACAAGATAGAACTGCCAAAGGGGGCGGTGTTGCAATCTACTGCAAAGATAGTCTGCAGAGTTCTGTCCTACTATCCAGGTCTGTACCCAAACTATTTGAACTTCTACTTTTAAAAATCCACCTCTCCAAAAACAAGTCTCTCACCGTTGCCACCTGCTATAGACCACCCTCTGCCCCCAGCTGTGCTCTGGACACCATATGTGAACGGATTGTCCCCCATCTATCTTCAGAGCTCGTGCTGCTAGGCGACCTAAACTGGAACATGCTTAACACCTCAGCCATCCTACAATCTAAGCTTGATGCCTCAATCTCACACAAATGATCAATAAACTTACCAGGTACCTTCCCAAAGCCTTAAACACGGGCATCCTCATAGATATCATCCTAACCAACTGGCCCTCTAAATACACCTCTGCTGTCTTCAACCAAGATCTCAGCGATCACTGCCTCATTGCCTGCATCCGTAATGGGTCAGCGGTGAAACGACCTCCACTCATCACTGTCAAACGCTCCCTGAAACACTTCAGCGAGCAGGCCTTTCTAATTGACCTGGCCGAGGTATCCTGGAAGGATATTGATCTCATCCCGTCAGTAGAGGATGCCTGTTTTTTTTATGACTTCCTAACCATCTTAAATAAGCATGCCCCATTCAAGAAATTTAGAACCAGGAACAGATATAGCCCTTGGTTCTACCCAGACCTGACTGCCCTTAACCAACACAAAAACATCCTATGGCGTTCTGCATTAGCATCGAACAGCCCCCGTGATATGCAGCTGTTCAGGGAAGCTAGAAACCATTATACACAGGCAGTTAGAAAAGCCAAGGCTAGCTTTTTCAAGCAGAAATTTGCTTCCTGCAACACTAACTCAAAAAATTTCTGGGACACTGTAAAGTCCATGGAGAATAAGAACACCTCCTCCCAGCTGCCCACTGCACTGAAGATAGGAAACACTGTCACCACTGATAAATCCACTATAATTGAGAATTTCAATAAGAATTTTTCTACGGCTGGCCATGCTTTCCACCTGGCTACTCCTACCTCGGTCAACAGCACTGCACCCCCCACAGCAACTCGCCCAAGCCTTCCCTGTTATGCAGGTGAGTGAGGACCCAAAAGCGACTTAACAGAAACTGAGTTTATTTAAGTCCAAACAGAAATAACATAATCCTCAATCCTTTACAGGAAATGTCCAAACGGGGATAACAGAAATCCTCTAGTTGTAGAGGGGAATTGCAGGATAAGCGGCAACAGACTGCAGGTCCCTTCGGGTAGGCGCGGGCCGTAGCTGACAGAGACACCTGCTCACACGCAGCATCTGATGAAGGCAAAACACGACAGGACGGAACAAGAACACAGCTAACAGCAAACAAGAATCCGACAAGGACAGAGGCAGAAACCGAGAGAGAAATAGAGACCTAATCAGAGGGCAAAATAGGGGACAGGTGTGAAAGAGTAAACGAGGTCGTTAGGAGAATGAGGAACAGCTGGGAGCAGGAACGGAACGATAGAGAGAGAGAGGGATAGAGAGAGGGAAAGAAACCTAATAAGACCAGCAGGGGGAAATGAATAGAAGAGAAAGCACAGGGACAAGACATGACAATATATGACAATACATGACATTCTCCATTTCTCCTTCTCCCAAATCCAGTCAGCTGATGTTCTGAAAGAGCTGCAAAATCTGGACCCCTACAAATCAACCGGGCTAGACAATCTGGACCCTTTCTTTCTAAAAGTATCTGCCAAAATTGTTGCCACCCCTATTACTAGCCTGTTCAACCTCTCTTTCGTGTCATCTGAGATTCCCAAAGATTGGAAAGCAGCTGTGGTCATCCCCCTCTTCAAATGGGGGGACACTCTTGACCCAAACCGCTACAGACCTATATCTATCCTACCCTGCCTTTCTAAGGTCTTCGAAAGAACAAGTCAACAAACAGATTACCGACCATTTCGAATCTCACCATACCTTCTCTGCTATGCAATCTGGTTTCAGAGCTGGTCATGGGCGCACCTCAGCCACGCTCAAGGTCCTAAACGATATCTTAACCCCCATCGATAACAAACATTACTGTGCAGCCATATTCATTGATCTGGCCAAGGCTTTCGATCTGTCAATCACCACATCCTCATCGGCAGACTCGACAGCCTTGGTTCCTCAAATGATTGCCTCGCCTGGTTCACCAACTACTTCTCTGATAGAGTTCAGTGTATCAAATCGGAGGGTCTGCTGTCCGGACCTCTGGCAGTCTCTATGGGGGTGCCACAGGGTTCAATTCTTGGACCGACTCTCTTCTCTGTATACATCAATGATGTCGCTCTTGCTGCTGGTGAGTCTCTGATCCACCTCTACGCAGACGACACCATTCTGTATACTTCTGGCCCTTCTTTGGACACTGTGTTAACAACCCTCCAGGCAAGCTTCAATGCCATACAACTCTCCTTCCGTGGTCTCCAATTGCTCTTAAATACAAGTAAAACTAAATGTATGTTCTTCAACCGATCGCTGCCTGCACCTGCCCGCCTGACCAACATCACTACTCTGGATGGCTCTGACTTAGAATACGTGGACAACTACAAATATCTAGGTGTCTGGTTAGACTGTAAACTCTCCTTCCAGACCCACATCAAACATCTCCAATCCAAAGTTAAATCTAGGATTGGCTTCCTATTTCGCAACAAATCATCCTTCACTCACGCTGCCAAACATACCCTTGTAAAACTCACCATCCTACCAATCCTCGACTTCGGCGATGTCATTTACAAAATAGCTTCCAATAACCTACTCAACAAATTGTATGCAGTCTATCACAGTGTAATCCGATTGGTCACCAAAGCCCCATATACTACCCACCATTGCGACGTGTACGCTCTCGTTGGCTGGCCCTCGCTTCATACTCGTCGCCAAACCCACTGGCTCCATGTCATCTACAAGACCCTGCTAGGTAAAGTCCCCCCCTATCTCAGCTCGCTGGTCACCATAGCATCACCCACCTGTAGCACGCGCTCCAGCAGGTATATCTCTCTGGTCACCCCCAAAACCAATTCTTTCTTTGGCCACCTCTCCTTCCAGTTCTCTGCTGCCAATGACTGGAACGAACTACAAAAATCTCTGAAACTGGAAACACTTATCTCCCTCACTAGCTTTAAGCACCAACTGTCAGAGCAGCTCACAGATTACTGCACCTGTACATAGCCCACCTATAATTTAGCCCAAACATCTACCTCTTTCCCTACTGTATTTATTTGATTTATTTCGCTCCTTTGTACCCCATTATTTTTATTTCTACTTTGCACATTCTTCCACTGCAAATCTACCATTCCAGTGTTTTACTTGCTATATCGTATTTACTTTGCCACCATGGCCTTTTTTTGCCTTTACTTCCCTTATCTCACCTCATTTGCTCACTTTGTATATAGACTTGTTTATACTGTATTATTGACTGTATGTTTGTTTTACTCCATGTGTAACTCTGTGTCGCTGTATGTGTCGAACTGCTTTGCTTTATCTTGGCCAGGTCGCAATTGTAAATGAGAACTTGTTCTCAACTTGCCTACCTAGTTAAATAAAGGTGAAATAAAAATAAATAAATAAATAAAAAATGTGGCTGTGGATATGGGACTTTTATATCTGCTTGTTTTTTTTATGTTCACCAGTAACATACTCCATTTCTCTATGAAAAGCAAAAATGACATATACATTTCATGAATATTTTCTAGAACAGTTTTTTAGTGTGCCTATCATATGAAACAATTCCAAGATTCACATCAAGATTCCTGTTTCTGTAACAATGGATCAGAACCCTTTTGGTACACTTTTATCTAGGATTTTACAGGGAGTAATATTTTGGGTGTATTTTATGGATGGATACTGTTATTCCCTTGTTGCAGGGCTTCATATACTGACATGGTCCATGGCTAAAACAATGACCCTGTTTGGGTTAAGTCGTAACGCAGCCAGGGAAGTACATCAGCACTGTTCTTATATGTGATTGACAGGGAGAGTGGGAGAGAGGAAGATGGATGAGCCTTTGAAGGAGATGGATGTAAAAGAACAGAAATGTATAAAACCAAGCATAGGATTGGAGAAGGGAGTACAAGTCTGCAACTGTAGATTACCCTGCACATGTCCTGTCCAGCAGTCTACACTAGTGGTTCTCAACTCCGGTCCTCAAGTACCCCAGAAAACACACATTTTTGCTGTAGCTCCGGATAAACATAGCTGATTCAGCTCATTGAGGGCCTGATGATTACTTGAATTTTAATCAGGTGTGCTTGTCCGAGGCTACAATACAAATGTGTACTGTTGAAAGTACTCTAGGAGGGGAGTTGGGAAATACAGTTGGGAGTCTACACATGATGAGACGTATTCCTCATCTACTGAATAGGGAATAGAAGTCAGATCAAAACAGTGCCAGTATCCCCATGGGCCAATGGTTGTCAGACTGCTGGCCAAGGCTGTTCAGGAAAGTATGGAAACAGTGCAGCCTTCTTTTAAATGGAAAATAAGAATGTTATCTGTCCCTTCCTACTGCTATTCTGTCAAGGAGAATAATGATTATCAGGAGGTAGCCTGTGTCCTCATAAACATAATAACTAATAAATTAATCAACATAGATGTTTTATTTTCAACAGTGAGAAAACATTAAAAGGCTTAAGCTTACAGACACATTAAATCTTCCACAGCAGTGAATGCTGGTCAATGAGATTGGACAAGAAAAACAGATATCGTTTTATAATAGAATATGATGGTCTTCATGATTCCATTGTTGTGATGGACTTGTTTAGCTGCCTGGGGTTACTATTTGGCGTATATCGAACATTAGGTATTGAGTGGTCTGTGGGGATTGGTCCTGTGACATTTTAGGAAAAAGAGTGCTCAGTGTAGCTGATCTGTGCTGATACGTCGAGAGCGGATTGGTCCAACATCACACTGCTCTGTTCTCAGGCTTTCTGAATGGGGAGAACGGACACAATTAAACATTGCAAGCTACCCTACCCAAACGCTTAAGACGTGAAGAAACATCGATGAACTGCTCGTATTTTAAAGGAATGCAAGCATCCTTCCTTCAACGAGTTCAAGTGTATTGTGGTTAGTCGCGCGCCAGCATCCAGGACCCGATTCAGCAATAGAGGCACGGGCTCCACCAAAAGGTAAGATACCGTAATTCTTTAGAGGAGAAGAGTCGGCACGTTGTATTTTCACCATATTATGGTTGTAGTATTTGTTTTCTTTCTCTGATTATCGAGTCCCGCAAAGCGCAAGGTTCGACCATTTTATTTGCCTTCTATAGTATGCTTAAATTAGGTTAGATCTGCCTAAACAACGGCAATAGTCAAGTCACTGATCATAACCTGCTCTGTTGATGTACATAGTAGCACGCTATATCTTGCTCACTTCTGGGTTGTAGTAACTAGAGAGCAGTCCAGTCTGATTTTTATTGAGCGCCTCTTCACCTGCAACAGGAGTGGTAAACTCCTTTATTTTTGATGTAGCAGCCTACACAGTTTCATACCTGGTTTCAAGTTGAATTAATGATTTCCCTCTTTGAGTCCTAATGAAACTGACAAGTTTATATATTTGTATGTAGGACTTTCACCAGGTAGATATAATAAGAATAAAATAAAGCCCACATATCAGGTGTCACACAGCTCCTTATTATGCAAATGTTATACAGTCCATGGTCTCTAGTTATATACCTATCACCTTACTATGATGACAACTACAGTAGAGAAATACATTTGATTTTATTTCCAAATATCCCTACAAGGCCCTATCCCGAACAAGGATAAAGACTCCATTCCCAGTTACATTCAACCCATTTCAAAACCCTTTGGGTTTAGGTCAGCGTTATCAAAGTGATTTCTTCTGCGCGTCCCTCTGTGTTCATGTCAGGATGAATGCACATTGGCAAAACATGACCACAGGAAATAAAGCTTTATTCTAACATACCCATAGGAGCTCACTTGATGGTGTAGAATCAGAGCTCTTTTTCGAGTACACCCATTCAGCATCATTCACACCCTCTTAAGCCTTAACCCCACCCATCTCTTTAAGTATTCACTGTGAGTGATTAAAGTAATGTAGTAAACAAGCAGTGAAAGTAGTAACCTACAGTAAATGACATCTCCAGGTAAAAATACACTATCTAGTCCATGCCCAATATCCTAACATGTTGTTCTTCACATTGTCTCTGGTAAACAAATTATATATAAAATCAAATCAAACTACATCCCAGTAACATCTAGCTAAGTGGATGTGTCTCTATTGTCTAGACCTGTTCACATGTTCATAAACCATGTGATGGCCGTAATCACCCCCTGACACACCTGGATAAATTTATGGTTCATGGAGCCTAATCATCTTGTCACGACTCCTACCGAAGGTAGCTCCCCTTCCTGTTCGGGTGGCGCTCGGCGGTCGTCGTCACCGGCCTACTAGCTGCCACTGATCCTTTTTTCCCCTTGTCTGTTTATTAGTTACACCTGTGTTTAGTTAGGTTAATTGGTTGGGTTTTATTATCCAGCCGGCCTGCCTGCTGGGTGTGCGGGATTATTTTCTGTGTACTATTGTGCACGCCTTTAAGTCACGGTTGTCCGTGTATGTGTGGTTTTTCTGGACTGTTTAGTTCCCCGTGTTTGGGGGCATTTGTTTGGGTGGTGTCGTTTTCACCGCTGTGGTGAATTAAAAAGTATTCGCTACCCTGAACTCTGTTTCCTGCGCCTGACTTCTTCCACCACTACACCCATGGCATTACACATCTGGCTAATGTAACAAGCCAGCAATCCATACAGTTTGTCATACACTTAGCTAGCTAGGCAACATGCATGAAATGATGCAGTATTAATCTGCAGGTAAAGCTAACCAACAGTAGGCTTCAACTAGCAATGCAAACGGATTTCTGACAAAATGATATACAATTTATAACGTTAGCTGGCGTTAGATACCAAGCAACTAACGCTAGCTAGCTAAGTTGCATGTTGGCTAGCTAACATAAGGCTTTAACTAGCAATGCAAATAACTTTATAACAACATGAGATACAAATCATATCTGTACATGAAGCTAACTTTAGACTCTTACTTGTCCAAATACATGGATGCTTCACAGCAGACTGGAATTCCTTTGATTAAGTAAAAAAGGTCCTATGTCATTTGCGTTTCGTCTGCTCAGCTCTCTTGGGACGTTATATCATGTCAATCCAGTTCACAATGACAATGATCAATATTCCAAGAATCATACATGTTTTGTTTGTCTCCATCATTTGTCTCCATCTACTCAAAAGAACAGACGACTCTTCTGTTTCACCACTCATGCTACCCTGTCTGCGTTGCACCAAATGACGAGCATCACAAACACTGTGAATCTTCCTCTTCAGTTGGTCAACTTTCACATTTACCACCACCCCAGTAATCACTCCTTTCAATGGCACACTTTTCTTGGAGCAAAACAATTCACATGTCTTGTTCCCATTTGTTTAACATTGAGCACCTGCTCCCTCTTACCAGGAGAAGCACACACAATTATCACAAGACCACTTCTGGTTACCTTCACCGATTCCACAGCACTCAACTCTGTTTTCACCCACCCTGAAACCACAAATGGCTTTTTTTCCTAAAAAGTCACTCCTACCATAAGAGACTCATCTTTATCCTGACCTCGGACTCCGAGAACTTCACCAAACCTTCCCCCTCCGATACATCGCCCTCACTCACTTCCATTTCTCCTCCTGTCTTCGATCCGGCGTACAGCTCACTCTGCTTACACTTTGTAAAATAATTCCTTAAAAACCTCTTAAATGTAATGGCAACATTTAGATTTCCCCCTAAATAGACATATCCAAAAGTAACTGCTATTCATGTGTAATTACATGATTCTGACATGTAAAAACTTGGTATATTTGGAAAGAAGACATCTACGAGATTATGAGGAAATGATCAGAAGATAGTTATGAGTTACATAGTTCAGAATACACAAGATCAAGCACACACAAATGATATATTTTTTGTTTTGAAAGTCATCTTTCATTGACAAGCTATAAGTGTCACGACTAGTCAAGGTGGGTGGAATCAGGCGCAGAGAGCAAATAATGAATAGAGGTTTATTCTCCGGTGAACAACAAACACGGACAACCCAAAATACAAACAGGGTGAAAAATATCCAAAACAGGAAATAACAGACAAACCGGAGAAATAAAACACAAAAACACCGACAGCCGAAACGACATGACAAAACAAACAGATAACCGAAAAAGGGATCGGTAGTGGCTAATAGGACGGTGACGACGACCGCCGAGCACAGCCCGAACGGGCAGGAGAGCCAACCTCGGCGGAAGTCGCGACAATAATTATTGATGACTAGAGCTGGAAACACACCAGATGGCTTCCACAACATGTGAACAATATCAGATAAAAAATGTGATTGATAGACCTAACAACTAGAAAAGGGAAGATGTTTTTGTAAGTGGTGTCAGGTGTGGATACAGGATGTTTCCAAGTGTCACTAAACCTCTCCAAAGTGGCATATGTCTGTAAATAAAAAAAAATAAAAAAATTGTATTAGTCACATCCGCCGAATACAACCTTACAGTGAAATGCTAACTTACGAGCCCCTAACGGACAGTGCAGTTTTAAAAAATACAGATAAGAATAAGCGATGAAAGTAACAAGTAATTAAAGAGCAGCAGTAAAAAAAAAAATATATATATACAGGTGGGTGCTGGTACAGAGTCAATGTGCAGGGGAACCGGTTAGTTGAGGTAGTATGTACATGTAGGTAGAGTTAATTAAAGTGACTATGCATAGATGACAACAGAGAGTGGCAGTGGTGTGGAGAGGGGACGGGGGGGGGGGGGTGTGGGAATGCGAATAGTCTGGATAGCAATTTGACTAGATGTTCAGGAGTCGTATGGCTTGGGGGTAGAAGCTGTTTAGAAGCCTCTTAGACCTAGACTTGGCACTCCGGTACCGCTTGGCGCGTGGGAGCAGGGAGAACAACCTATGAATAAGGTGGCTGGAGTCTATGACAATATTTTAGGGCCTTCCTCTGACACCGCCTGGTATAAAGGTCCTGGAGGGCAGGATGTACTGGGCCGTTCGCACTACCCACTGTAGTACCTTGCGGTCGGAGGCCGAGCAGTTGCCATACCAGGCAGTGATGCAACCAGTCAGGATGCTCTCGATGGTGCAGCTGTAGAACCTTTTGAGGATCTGAGGACCCATGCCAAATCTTTTCAGTCTTCTGAGGGGGAATAGGTTTTGTCGTGCCTGCTTCACGACTGTCATGGTGTGCTTGGACCATGTTAGTTTGTTGGTGATGTGGACACCAAGGAACTTGAAGCTCTCAACCTGCTCCACTGCAGCCCCGTCAATGAGAATGGGGGCATGCTCGGTCCTCTTTTTCCTGTAGTCCACAATCATCTCCTTGGTCTTGATCACGTTGAGGGAGAGGTTGTTGTCCTGGCACCACCCAGCCAGGTCTCTGACCTCCTCCCTATAGGCTGTCTCGATGTTGTCTGTGATCAGGCCTATCACTTTTGTGTCATCAGCAAATTTAATGATGGTGTTGGAGTCATGCCTGGCCGTGCAGTCATGAATGAACAGGGAGTACAGGAGGGGGCTGAGCACGCACCCCTGAGGGGCCCCTGTGTTGAGGATCAGCGTGGAGGAGGTGTTTTTACCTACCCTTACCACCTGGGCGCGGCCCGTCAGGAAGTCCAGGATCAAGTTGCGGAGGGAGGTGTTTAGTCCCAGGGTCCTTAACTTATTGATGAGCTTTAAGGGGCACTTTGGTCTTGAACGCTGAGCTGTAGTCAATGAATAGCATTCTCACATAGGTGTTCCTTTTGTCCTGGTGGGAAAGGGCAGTGTTGAGGGCAATAGAGATTGCATCATCTGTGGATCTGTTTGTGCGTTATGCAAATTGGAGTGGGTCTAGGGTTTCTGGAATTTTGGTGTTGATGTGAGCCATGACCAGCCTTTCAAAGCACTTCATGGCTACAGACATGAGTGGTACGGGTCGGTAGTCATTCAGGCAGGTTACCTTAGTGTTTTTGGGCACAGGCACTATGGTGGTCTGCTTGAAACATGTTGGTATTACAGACTCGGACAGGGAGAGGTTGAAAATGTCAGTGAAGACACTTGCTGTTTGGTCAGCGCATGCTCGCAGTACACATCCTGGTACTGTCCCTGCGGCCGTGTGAATATTGAATGTCATATCGGCTGCAGAGAGTGTAATCACAGTCTTCCTCTACAGTTGGTGCTCTCATGCCTGTTTCAGTGTTATTTGCCTCGAAGCAGGCATAGAAGTATTTTAGCTCATCTGGTAGACTCGTGTCACTGGGCAGCTCTCGGCTGTGCTTCCCTTTGTAGACTGTAATGGTTTGCAGGCCCAGCCACATCCGATGAGCGTCACAGCCAGTGTAGTACGACTCAATCTTAGTCCTGTATTGACGCTTTGCCTGTTTGATGGTTTGTCGGAGGGCATAACGGGATATCTTATAAGCTTCCGGGTTAGAGTCCCGCTCCTTGAAAGCGGCAGCTTTAGCATTTATCTCTGTGTGGATGCTGCCTGTAATCCTTGGCTTCTGGTTGGGGTTTGTACGTAGGGTCATTGTGGGGATGACGTCATTAATGCACTTATTGATGAAGCCAGTGACATATGTGGTGTACTCCTCAATGCCATTGGAGGAATCCCGGAACATATTTCAGTCTGTGCTAGCAAAACAGTCCTGTAGCTTAGCATCTGCTTCATCTGACCATTTTATTTATAGACTGAGTCACTGGTGCTTCCTGCTTTCATTGTTGCTTGTAAGCAGGAATCAGGAGGATAGAGTTGTGGTCAGATTTACCAAATGGAGGGCAAGGGAGAGCTTTGTATGCATCTCTGTGTGTGGAGTATGGGTGGTCCAGAGTTATTTTCCCTCTGTTTGCACAATTAACATGCTGATAGAAATTTGGTAAAACTGATTTAAGTTTCCCTGCATTAGACCATTCCAGTGCTATTACATATTTGCAATTCCTAAATGCTATTTGTTCAGTATAAAAACACAATTTTTATCATATCAACTTCACTCAAACATTGTGGTGGTGTTATGTGGTATCCAGGGTACATTCAAGTGTCCTTTCAACCTCTCCAAAGTGTCCAAATCAAATCCAATTTTATTGGGCGCATACACATATTTACCAGATTTTATTGCAGGTGTAGTGAAATTCTTGTATTCCTAGTGTAACGTTCGTTTTCGTCCTCCTCTGACGAGGAGTAAGAAATGTCAGACCAATGCTCAGCGTGGTAAGTGTTCATCCTTTTATTAAACTGAACACTAAATACAAAGTAACAAAAGAGAACAAACGAAACAGCTCTGTCAGGTGCAACACACACTAAACAGAAAATATTCACCCACAACTCAAAAGTGAGACCAGGCTAACTAAATATGGTTCTCAATCAGGGACAACGATAAACAGCTGCCTCTGATGGTGAGCCATACCAGGCCAAACACAGAAATCCCAAAACATAGAAAAAGGAACATAGACAACCCACCCAACTCACGCCCTGACCATACTAAAACAAAGACATAATAAAATAACTAAGGTCAGAACGTGTGACCTTAGTGCAGTAATATCTAACATTTCACAACTATACACACAAATCTAAAAGTAAAATAATGGAATTAAGAAATATGATAAATATTAGGACGCGCAATGTCGGAGTGGCATTCACTAAAATACAGTAGAATAGAATACAGTATCTATCAATTAATGAAATTTGAATTAACTTAATGAATGAATGAATGACATTTTATTTTCCTGTCAAATCGCCAATTGGCAACCCATCCCTTAAGGGATTAATTGACACATAAAGAAACAGTAAAATAATTCACTATGGTAATTAAACGATCATTATTCTTATATACATATTAAATGAGCAGAGCAGTATGTAAACATTGTTAATGTAACTAGTGTTCCATTATTAAAATGACCATTGATTATGTCTATATACAGTGCCTTGCGAAAGTATTCGGCCCCCTTGAACTTTGCGACCTTTTGCCACATTTCAGGCTTTAAACATAAATATATAAAACTGTATTTTTTTGTGAAGAATCAACAACAAATGGGACACAATCATGAAGTGGAACGACATTTATTGGATATTTCAAACTTTTTTAACAAATCAAAAACTGAAAAATTGGGTGTGCAAAATTATTCAGCCCCCTTAAGTTAATACTTTGTAGCGCCACCTTTTGCTGCGATTACAGCTGTAAGTCACTTGGGGTATGTCTCTATCAGTTTTCCACATCGAGAGACTGAATTTGTTTCCCATTCCTCCTTACAAAACAGCTCGAGCTCAGTGAGGTTGGATGGAGAGCATTTGTGAACAGCAGTTTTCAGTTCATTCCACAGATTCTCGATTGGATTCAGGTCTGGACTTTGACTTGGCCATTCTAACACCTGGATATGTTTATTTTTGAACCATTCCATTCTAGATTTTGCTTTATGTTTTGGATAGTTGTCTTGTTGGAAGACAAATCTCCGTGCCAGTCTCAGGTCTTTTGCAGACTCCATCAGGTTTTCTTCCAGAATGGTCCTGTATTTGGCCCCATCCATCTTCCCATCAATTTTAACCATCTTCCCTGTCCCTGCTGAAGAAAAGCAGGCCCAAACCATGATGCTGCCACCACCATGTTTGACAGTGGGGATAGTGTGTTCAGGGTGATGGGCTGTGTTGCTTTTACGACAAACATAATGTTTTGCATTGTTGCCAAAAAGTTCAATTTTGCTTTCATCTGACCAGAGCACCTTCTTCCACATGTTTGGTGTGTCTCCCAGGTGGCTTGTGGCAAACTTTATACAACACTTTTTATGGATATCTTTAAGAAATGGTTTCTTCTTGCCACTCTTCCATAAAGGCCAGATTTGTGCAATATACGACTGATTGTTGTCCTATGAACAGAGTCTCCCACCTCAGTTGTAGATCTCTGCAGTTCATCCAGAGTGATCATGGGCCTCTTGGCTGCATCTCTGATCAGTCTTCTCCTTGTATGAGCTGAAAGTTTAGAGGGGCGGCCAGGTCTTGGTAGATTTGCAGTGGTCTGATACTCCTTCCATTTCAATAGTATCGCTTGCACAGTGCTCCTTGGGATGTGTAAGGCTTGGGAAATATTTTTGTATCCAAATCCGGCGTTAAACTTCTTCACAACAGTATCTCGGACCTGCCTGGTGTGTTCCTTGTTCTTCATGATGCTCTCTGCGCTTTTAACGGACCTCTGAGACTATCACAGTGCAGGTGCATTTATACAGAGACTTGATTACACACAGGTGGATTGTATTTATCATCATTAGTCATTTAGGTCAACATTGGATCATTCAGAGATCCTCACTGAACTTCTGGTGCAGTTGTCGTACCAATCGGTGATCTGCAAAAGTTTGTGAGTGTCCTAGGGGCCAAGACAAATTTCTTCAGCCTCCTGAGGTTGAAGAGGCACTGTTGAGCCTTGTTCACCACACTGTCTGTATGGGTGGACCATTTCAGATCTTCAGTGATGTGTACGCCGAGGAACTTGAAGCTTTCCACCTTCTCCACTGCGGTCCCATCAATGTGGATAGGGGCGTGCTCCCTCTGCTTTTCCTGAAGTCCACGATCAGCTTCTTCATTTTGTTGACTCTGAGTTGACGTTGAGTTATTTTCCTGGCACCACTCCGCCAGGGCCCTCACCTCCTCCCTGTAGGCTATCGTCATTGTTGGTAATCAGACCTACTATGTTGTGTCATCTGCAAACTTGATGATTGAGTTGGAGGCGTGTGAGGCCATGCAGTCATGAGTGAACAGGGAGTTCAGGAGGGGGCTGAGTACGTACCCTTGTGGGGCCCCCGTGTTGAGGATCAGTGAAGTGGAGGTGTTGTTTCCTACCTTCATCAGCTGGGGGTGACCCATCAGGAAGTCCAGAACCCAGTTGCACAAGGCAGAGTTCAGACCCAGGGCCCCGAGTTTGATGAAGAGCTTGGAGGGTAATATGGTGTTGAAAGCTGAGCTGTAGTCAATGCACAGCATTCTTACATAGGTATTCTTCTTGTCCAGGTGGGATAGGGCAGTATGCAGTGCAATGGTAATTGCATCATCTGTGGATCTATTGGGGTGGTAAGCAAATTTAACTGGGTCTAGGGTGTCAGGTAAAGTAGAGGTGATATGGTCCTTAACTAGCCTCTTGATAGAGGAATTCTAAATTCCTTTATGTTTTAATTGCCAAAACCAATTTCACACTCGTTTCTAATTCATTAATGAGGTGTAAGTTCATTAATTATGCATGAAGTAGATCGAGACCAGTCTTAAAAGCCAGGTAAGAGCATTTAATTCCAGAGAGTACTCACTACATACACAGATTTCCACAGGTTATAAACTCAAAATGACATCATCAGTTTCCCACGATAGCCCCGTTGTTTTTGGTTTAGGTCCGGAGATGCTTTCTACTCCCCTCATAAACCAGACATTCCAATCTGTCTAAAAGATATACTTTTCTCCCACCAATGGAACATAACCCAAACATTCTTATCTTGTCTGAAAAGCTATATATTTTCCAACCCCTTAACCTTCCCAAGAGGCACAGACAATTAATTTGTTCTGCTTACATTTTCAGTAACAGCTCAACCAAGAACTCATACTTTTCATACCATAACATAATAGTATTAGTATAAATGGTTCTAATCAATAATGTATACATAATTAATAATTTCAACTATAATTTCCTCTATCACCTCTCAAAGCACTTCATGATGACAGATTTGAGTGCTACGGTGCGATAGTCATTTAGTTCAGTTACCTTTGCTTTCTTGGGTACAGGAACAATGGTGGACATTTTGAAGCAATAGAGAGAGATTGAATATGTCCATAAACACTCCAGCCAGCTGGTCTGCATATGATCTGAGAACGCGGCTAGGGATGATGCCTGGGTGTCTGCGACGTGGCTGGTTTTCCCACATACGTCTCATGTCTGAGCCATTGAATTGCGATTCCACTTTGTCTCTGTACTGACATTTTCCATTTTTGATTGCCTTTAAGAGGGAATAGAGGGAATAACTACACTGTTTGTATTCAACCATATTTCCAGTCACCTTGCCATGGTTAAATGTGGTTGTTTCAGTTTAGCACGAATGCTGCCATCTATCCACAGTTTCTAGTTTGGGCAGGTTTTAATAGTCACAGTGGGAACAACATCCCCTATACACTTCCTGATGAACTCAATGTTATTATCCAAGGTTACCTGGAACATATCCCAGTCTGTGTGATAAAAACAATCTTGAAGCATGGAATCCAATTGGTCAGACCAGTGTTGAATAGACCTTAGCACATGTACTTCCTGTTTGAGTTTCTGCCTGTAGGAAGAGAGTTCTTTATTCATGTCTGTGCGATGTACTGAGAACCCAGCTGGCTTTATGGACAGGGACAGTATATCCGGAGGAGCCATGATTCCATGAAACAGAGTATGTTACAGTCCTTGATGTCTTTCTGGAAGGGGATCTGTCAGGACCCGGTTACGAACCCGGGTCTTCGGAGTGAGAAACAGTCACTTAACCAACTGAGCCACGAATAGTCGCCAGAACCCAGAAGATGAGGCAGACACAGCAGTACTTGAGACGGTGTATTTAATGAAGTAAAAAGTGAAGTTCTTCAGGAAAACATGTAACTCCACAACCTACCAGAACAAAGGTAATCCTCCAAGACAAAAAAGGCAAATCCACAAGGTGGAAGGCACAGCACAAAAAGCCTCAAAAGATACTCAAAAATAAACAAACAAGAACAAAAAACAGAACTCCACAAGAGAGTCCACCGGGATCAACAAGAGCTCACAAAAAACAGAACTCCACAAGAGAGTCCCCCGGGATCAACAAGAGCTCACAGAGTACTAGGGCTGGGTGCTAACATACAAACACAGAGCAAAGAACTGAGTAAAACAAAGGGTTTAAATACAATCAGGGGAAATGAGGCACAGGTGCAAATAATAATGGGGATCAAGGGAAAACAAAAGGTCAAAAGGCACAATGGGGGCATCTAGTGACCAAAAACCGGAACAACCCTGGCCAAATCCTGACAGGGATCCTCGCCCTGAGCTCGTCCACTTTATGGTCCAGAGACTGAACATTAACGAGTAACATACTTTGAAGCGGTGGATGTTGTTTCCTCCTCCTGCGTCGGATTAGAAGTCCACTACGAATACCTCTTCTCCACCGGCTGCATCTTTGAGCAGCCTCATTTCCCTGGGGGGTGAGAAAAAAATATCCAATTCGGGAAAGTCATATTCCTGGTCGTAATGCCGCTCTGACATCCAGAAGTTATTTCCGGCTGTATGTAATAACACAAAAACATTCTGGACTAATTGTGTAATTTTTATTTAACCTTTATTTAACCAGGCAAGTCAGTTAAGAACATATTCTTATTTTCAATGACGGCCTGGGAACAGTGGGTTAACTGCCTGTTCAGGGGCAGAACGACAGATTTGTACCTTGTCAGCTCGGGGGTTTGAACTCGCAACCTTCCGGTTACTAGTCCAACGCTCTAACCACTAGGCTACGCTGCCGCCCAGAAATAACACACAAAAAATAAAATACTGTAAAGTTGCTTAGGAGCTAGAAGCAGAGCTGCCATGTCTGTTAGCAACATCTTTAGAACCACTGTTTTTGCACACTGGATGTGCCTAAAAATTAAGGTTCATATGTGTTAAATTTCTGCAACACCAACCTCTCTCAAGCATTGCGGTGGTGTCGTGAGACATACAGGGGATACCAACCTAGGGATTAATTTGATACCCCCCATGTAGCTATAGCTCAAACACAGACCAAATCAAAGCTTACCTTGTAAGATGTTTGCTGTTTGGTGAAAACGTTGTGTAAAGTAAACATTTTGACTCTCGGGGCTGGTGATCAATAACGGTAGGTCACAGGAAGTCAAATAAGATATCCTCATGATCTGTGGAGTCCCAGCTTTCGGTTTGTATCAATGCATTCCGTGTTTATTTTGTTTATGCTTCACAACGCTAACGGGAATGTAGTTAGCAGCCATCTTGAAATGAGGTCGTTGGCTCGACCTGCCCTTAGAAATTCGTATGCCCATATGGTAGAAAGTCATACCAACGATTTGAAGGCACCAATCAATAGCCAAGATACTCAGCTTTCCACAGACACTCTGCTTTTGCAGATAGATGCTACCATTCTCATACTAAACTGAACTGAATTAAAATATATATAATAGGGTCCCCAAAATGGGGATTTTACATTTTATTATTATTATTAACAAACCATCTCCCTTTTTCCTGCCATTTTTAACCGATTCAAGCTCATAATCTTCCTTCCTCCCTCCCTTCTATTCAACCTCCTCTGCCTCTCTTCCCCCCCCATTCCTCCTCCGTAGTATACGTCTCTTTGTGATAATACTGCACTTCTGCTGACATATACAGTATATTGTTCTTGCCCTCTCAAGGGACTAATTTTTATTACGGTTGTGTCACCCCAAAGGCGTCGTCCAACTGGGAACTGCGGCACCTCTTCACCCGCTTTTTCAAACGTCTCTCCTGTGAATTAGGAATGTCTGTCTTACGAGATCCAGCACATTTGACCACTCATATAGTGCATAATGGACAATTTTGAAAGTTAAAGACCTCCCCAAGTTTGTAATATTACCCAGAAAAGCACTAATCTGGAAGCATTTTAGATTTGAATCATTTAGCAGACACTCTCATCCAGAGCGACTTACATGAACAATTAGGGTTAAGTTCCTTGCTCAAGGGCACATCGATAGATTTTTCACCTAGTTGGATTGGGATTCGAACCAACGACATTTCAGTTACTGGCCGAACCCTCGTAACCACTAGACTACCTGCCACCCCTCCAAACTTAGGCGCATTAGTAATACCTGTCCTATCCAGTGGTTTCATCTACAGATTGCTTAAAACCTGGTGAGCAAGACTCTGACTCTTATCTGTTTGGTATATAATTGCCAGTTGGACTCAGTGCTGCCCGCTCTGGAGGAGCCGGGGCGAGCAGGCAGACTATTTTCTGTCTCTCTCAGCAGAAATAGTAAACAAATGAACAGTTGACACAGTATGGGTTTGATTGCTTGTGCAATGTATTTGTGTCTTCATCCTAATGAAGGTTGTTAACTATTAACGTTTAAAAAATAATGCACTCTCTAGAAATTAATGGAGTTAGTTATTTTATATTGAGAGAAAAATGTTTACTATAGCCCAGCCTTTACATCACCATAGCTTGCCCCTGTTGCTTATGACTGAGCTTGCATTGCCCCCTCCTCTCTGTGAGGAGAAACTGACAGCTTCTTGGATGCTATGGAGTGCAGGGTCCTAAAGCTATTTTCTGATTGTTTCCTTCTAGACTGACCTTATAAATGTAATGGGTCTCTACACTTCACAGGAATAAAACAGAAAAATACCATTATTTTGAGCTGTCAGTGTGGGAATCTACTGATGGGTGAATTTTGCCACTGGCCAATGCTTGTAGTCCACTTTTGGCCTAGTTAAGTTTTTGGTTTGTTTTTGAAAATTCCACTTGATGATGTAAGCATGATGCCTTGCCCTTGTGTAGTTCAGGGCCAGAGACTGTTGTCATTGGTGATGATGTCATCGTTGCTCTTTTTACCATAATAAGATGTTGTCATAAAGTTCTTTGGAAACCTACAACGCTCCCTCCCTCCAGCAGTTTTCTATGCAATTAAGTAAATTAAAGTCATCCAGATCTGCTGGCAAATATAAGGACACTTGGAGCCATCCGAGCGTCCCTCATTAGTATCAGCCAGAACTGTTCCTGAAATAAGTCTGCCAATGAAGCACATATATAAATTAAGATTTCATCTCCTTGAAGTATCCGGTTCATCTTTTGAAACACCCGAGCTGGCACTCATGCAGCCCTCTTTCTATATTCTGGAACATGTACTTCATCTTAGCCTGCACTTAAAAAAAGGGGTTCTAACTGGAACCAAAAAGGGTTCTTCAAAGGGTTCTCCTATGGGATAGACCCTTTTTTCTAAGAGTGTGTCTTTATTCTTCTATGTAAAATGAAATTACAGTGAAGTCATGATTAACCATAAAACATTGTGACCTACTCAACACTCTATGCAGACACAGAATCTAGGTTCCTTGCTGAGGGTGCACAAACAGTATATAACCACTCAAGACAAAAATACAAAACACCTCCAAGAAATACCCATAGGTAGGCTCCTGCTTAAGTGGGTCAATTAATGAAGTTTGTTCTAAATGTGCTACCTCCAGGAAAGTCTAATAGTTTGGGACAAGGACACATTTATTTGACTGGGCCTTGTGGCTATGAGGATATTTTAAGCAGAGGCGTCTGAGAACAGCGGCGTTACACAGTGCTTGCTGAAGGACCAAATTCAGTAAGCAAACGGCATCTCTCCTTGCAGGGTGTCAGAGTTTTCCTTGTCAGAGTTTTCCTCCAGCCGTGCGACATCTTTGTGCCTCAGACTCAGATTCCTAACAGTCACGATATTGATTTTTAAAAAACCTGGGGAACACTCCCAGTCCCAATGTCCTTTAAAAGCGGTTTGTTTCATATAAATCTATTTTCTCAAATTTTCTGGATATGACATAGTCACCATTCCAGTTTGATTTGTCATGGAAAATATGACCAAATTAGTATTTTTCGAGTTTCTTTAGTGACTTTAGGGCAAGCCTGCAAATGTAATTACATAGGTACCTACTGTAATAGAGTTACACCCAAGTGAATGACTGGGATGTTACTAAAAGAGTGTTTCTTATCCCTGGGGTGTCGATCAAATTAATGCTGTAATCAGTGAAGGACTAAAAATAATGTTTTGGAGTAAGAACGGAATGACTCATTTCTGGAGCTACAGTACCAAAAGAGCTGTCACCATAACAAAATATGTTGATTGCCTTATCTTTTGACAATTCCAAAAAGGGTTGATTGTAAGATAGAGGGGCATAGCTATATAAAAATGTTTTTGATGGTTGGAGTGCCAGTAGGGCTAGCATCATCAGCCTATAGCAGTAGCCATTGCACGGATTGAGGGAGACAATGTCATGCAGGTGAAAGAGGACCCAAAAGCGACTTAACAGAAACAGAGTTTATTTAAGTCCAAACAGGGAATAACAGAAATCCTCTAGTCTGTAGAGGGGAATAACTGGAGAAGCGGCCACAGACTGCAGGTCGCTTCGGGTAGGCGCAGGCCGTAGTTGACAGAGACACCTGCTCACACGCAGCATCTGATGAAGGCAAAAACACGACAGGACAGGGCGAAACACAATCACAGCACGGTGAATACTAAACAAGGAACCGACGGGACAGGAACGGAACACAAAGGAATAAATAGGGACTCTAATCAGGGGAAAGGATCGGGAACAGGTGTGGGAAGACTAAATGATGATTAGGGGAATAGGAACAGCTGGGAGCAGGAACGGAACGATAGAGAGAAGAGAGAGCGAGAGAGTGAGAGAGGGAGGGGAGAGAGAGGGGATAGAAGGAGGGAAAGAACCAAATAAGACCAGCAGAGGGAAACGAATAGAATGGGGAGCACAGGGACAAGACATGATAATAAATGACAAACATGACAGTACCCCCCACTCACCGAGCGCCTCCTGGCGCACTCGAGGAGGAATCCTGGCGGCAACGGAGGAAATCATCGATGAGTGAACGGTCCAGCACGTCCCGAGACGGAACCCAACTCCTCTCCTCAGGACCGTAACCCTCCCAATCCACTAAGTATTGGTGACCCCGTCCCCGAGAACGCATGTCCATGATCTTATGTACCTTGTAAATAGGTGCGCTCTCGACAAGGACGGGAGGGGGGAGGGAAGACGAACGGGGGTGCGAAGAAAGGGCTTAACACAGGAGACATGGAAGACAGGATGGACGCGACGAAGATGTCGCGGAAGAAGCAGTCGCACAGCGACAGGATTGACGACCTGGGAGACACGGAACGGACCAATGAACCGCGGAGTCAACTTACGAGAAGCTGTCGTAAGAGGAAGGTTGCGAGTGGAAAGCCACACTCTCTGGCCGCAACAATACCTTGGACTCTTAATCCTGCGTTTATTGGCGGCTCTCACAGTCTTCCCCGCAGACAAAGGCAGACCGGTAGTGAAGCCTAAGGCGATGTGAGACCATGGTCGAGAAGGAATGGGAGCGGTCTGAGACGACCGGCAGGAGGAGAGTTACCCGACTTAGTCTGCGCGCAGTCCGAACAAGCAGCCACGAAACGGCGCGTGTCACGCTCCTGAGTCGGCCACCAAAAGCGCTGGCGAATAGACGCAAGAGTGCCTCGAACACCGGGATGACCAGCTAACTTGGCAGAGTGAGCCCACTGAAGAACAGCCAGACGAGTGGAAACAGGAACGAAAAGGAGGTTACTAGGACAAGCGCGCGGCGACGCAGTGTGCGTGAGTGCTTGCTTAACCTGTCTTTCAATTCCCCAGACTGTTAACCCGACAACACGCCCATAAGGAAGAATCCCCTCGGGATCAGTAGAAGCCACAGAAGAACTAAACAGACGGGATAAGGCATCAGGCTTGGTGTTCTTGCTACCTGGACGGTAAGAAATCACAAACTCGAAACGAGCGAAAAACAACGCCCAACGAGCTTGACGGGCATTAAGTCGTTTGGCAGAACGGATGTACTCAAGGTTCTTATGGTCTGTCCAAACGACAAAAGGAACGGTCGCCCCCTCCAACCACTGTCGCCATTCGCCTAGGGCTAAGCGGATGGCGAGCAGTTCACGGTTACCCACATCATAGTTGCGCTCAGATGGCGACAGGCGATGAGAAAAATAAGCGCAAGGATGAACCTTATCGTCAGACTGGAAGCGCTGGGATAGAATGGCTCCCACGCCTACCTCTGAAGCGTCAACCTCGACAATGAATTGTCTAGTGACGTCAGGAGTAACGAGGATAGGAGCGGACGTAAAACGTTCTTTTAGAAGATCAAAAGCTCCCTGGGCGGAACCGGACCACTTAAAACACGTCTTGACAGAAGTAAGAGCTGTGAGAGGAGCAGCAACTTGACCGAAATTACGAATGAAACGCCGATAGAAATTAGCGAAACCTAAAAAGCGCTGCAACTCGACACGTGACCTTGGAACGGGCCAATCACTGACAGCTTGGACCTTAGCGGAATCCATCTGAATGCCTTCAGCGGAAATAACGGAACCGAGAAAAGTAACGGAGGAGACATGAAAAGAGCACTTCTCAGCCTTTACGTAGAGACAATTCTCTAAAAGGCGCTGTAGAACACGTCGAACGTGCTGAACATGAATCTCGAGTGACGGAGAAAAAATCAGGATATCGTCAAGATAGACAAAAACAAAGATGTTCAGCATGTCTCTCAGAACATCATTAACTAATGCCTGAAAAACAGCTGGCGCATTGGCGAGACCGAACGGCAGAACCCGGTACTCAAAATGCCCTAACGGAGTGTTAAACGCCGTTTTCCACTCGTCCCCCTCTCTGATGCGCACGAGATGGTAAGCGTTACGAAGGTCCAACTTAGTAAAGCACCTGGCTCCCTGCAGAATCTCGAAGGCTGATGACATAAGGGAAGCGGATAACGATTCTTAACCGTTATGTCATTCAGCCCTCGATAATCCACGCAGGGGCGCAGAGTACCGTCCTTCTTCTTAACAAAAAGAACCCCGCCCCGGCCGGAGAAGAAGAAGGCACTATGGTACCGGCGTCAAGAGACACAGACAAATAATCCTCGAGAGCCTTACGTTCGGGAGCCGACAGAGAGTATAGTCTACCTCGAGGAGGAGTGGTCCCCGGAAGGAGATCAATACTACAATCATACGACCGGTGAGGAGGAAGGGAGTTGGCTCGGGACCGACTGAAGACCGTGCGCAGATCATGATATTCCTCCGGCACTCCTGTCAAATCGCCAGGTTCCTCCTGAGAAGTAGGGACAGAAGAAACGGGAGGGATGGCAGACATTAAACACTTCACATGACAAGAAACGTTCCAGGATAGGATAGAATTACTAGACCAATTAATAGAAGGATTATGACATACTAGCCAGGGATGACCCAAAACAACAGGTGTAAACGGTGAACGGAAAATCAAAAAAGAAATAGTCTCACTGTGGTTACCAGATACTGTGAGAGTTAAAGGTAGTGTCTCAAATTTGATACTGGGAAGATGACTACCATCTAAGGCAAACATGGGCGTAGGCTTGTCTAACGGTCTGAAAGGAATGTTATGTTTCCGAACCCATGCTTCGTCCATGAAACAACCCTCAGCCCCAGAGTCAATCAAGGCACTGCATGTAGCACCCGAACCGGTCCAGCGTAGATGGACCGACATAGTAGTACAAGATCTAGATGAAGAGACCTGAGTAGTAGCGCTCACCAGTAGCCCTCCGCTTACTGGTGGGCTCTGGCCTCTTACTGGACATGAATTAACAAAATGTCCAGCAACTCCGCAATAGAGGCACAGGCGGTTGGTGATCCTCCGTTCCCTCTCCTTAGTCGAGATGCGAATCCCTCCCAGCTGCATGGGCTCAGTCTCAAAGCCAGAGGAGGGAGATGGTTGCGATGCGGAGCAGGGAAACACCGTTGATGCGAGCTCTCTTCCACGAGCCCGGTGACGAAGATCTACCCGTCGTTCTATGCGGATGGCGAGAGCAATCAAAGAGTCCACATCTGAAGGAACCTCCCGGGAGAGAATCTCATCCTTAACCACTGCGTGGAGTCCCTCCAGAAAACGAGCGAGCAGCGCCGGCTCGTTCCACTCACTAGAGGCAGCAAGAGTGCGAAACTCAATAGAATAATCCGTTATGGACCGTTCACCTTGGCATAAGGAAGCCAGGGCCCTAGAAGCCTCCCTACCAAAAACTGAACGGTCAAAAACCCGAATCATCTCCTCTTTAAAGTTCTGGAACTTGTTAGAGCAATCAGCCCTTGCCTCCCAGATAGCTGTGCCCCATTCTCGAGCCCGGCCAGTAAGGAGTGAAATGACGTAAGCAACCCGAGCTCTCTCTCTAGAGTATGTGTTGGGTTGGAGAGAGAACACAATCTCACACTGCGTGAGAAAGGAGCGGCACTCAGTGGGCTGCCCGGAGTAGCAAGGTGGGTTATTAACCCTAGGTTCTGGAGGCTCGGCAGGCCAGGAAGTAACAGGTGGCACGAGACGTAGACTCTGGAACTGTCCAGAGAGGTCGGAAACCTGAGCGGCCAGGTTCTCCACGGCATGGCGAGCAGCAGACAATTCCTGCTCGTGTCTGCCGAGCATGGCTCCTTGGATCTTGACGGCAGTGTAACGAGCGTCTGAAGTCGCTGGGTCCATTCCTTGGTCGGTTCCTTCTGTCATGCAGGTGAAAGAGGACCCAAAAGCGACTTAACAGAAACAGAGTTTATTTAAGTCCAAACAGGGAATAACAGAAATCCTCTAGTCTGTAGAGGGAATAACTGGAGAAGCGGCCACAGACTGCAGGTCGCCGGGTAGGCGCAGGCCGTAGTTGACAGAGACACCTGCTCACACGCAGCATCTGATGAAGGCAAAAAACACGACAGGACAGGGCGAAACACAATCACAGCACGGTGAATACTAAACAAGGAACCGACGGGACAGGAACGGAACACAAAGGAATAAATAGGGACTCTAATCAGGGGAAAGGATCGGGAACAGGTGTGGGAAGACTAAATGATGATTAGGGGAATAGGAACAGCTGGGAGCAGGAACGGAACGATAGAGAGAAGAGAGAGCGAGAGAGTGAGAGAGGGAGGGGGAGAGAGAGGGATAGAAGGAGGGAAAGAACCAAATAAGACCAGCAGAGGGAAACGAATAGAATGGGGAGCACAGGGACAAGACATGATAATAAATGACAAACATGACAGACAATGCCATCCTGTCTGACGTTCAGACTCTGCTTGCAGATGTAAGCGAAGAAATCTGTACTGCCCTGCCCACTTCACTGTTGCTCCAAGCCTTATGAAAACAAAACGAAAATTAACAAAAAAAAAGCTAAATAAAGGAAACCAGTGGCTTCTAACCAGCGGTTAATGACCTTTCCATTGATTCCTTTAGAGCACATATGTCAGAGTCAAGGCCCGCGGGCCACATCCGGCCCGCGAGAAGGTTTTTTACGGCCCCTGGGATGATCTTGATTTGTTATTAGAACCGGCCCGCAGACCGCAGCAAGCCGGCAGCCCGCAGATCTTTTACACGCACCAATACTACATTTCCCACAATGCAACGGTGACGCACCGAGCAGTAGGCTGCTTCATTTCAATATTTATTGGCACAGCAGTTGTCAGCATCACAGTAAAATTAACTTTCAGATACCCATCAAAAATGGCAAAACGGAAGGTGGACACTGAGAACCGGGGGTTTCAAACAAGGTGGGAGTCGGAGTATTTGTTCACGGAGGTAGCTGGAAAACCTGTGTGTCTTCTGTGTGGAGAAAGTGTGGCGGTACTGAAAGAGTATAATCTGAGACGACATTATGAAACGAAACACGCGGACAAAAACAAGAATATGGACATGGAACAAAGGCTACAAAAGGCAGAGGAATTCAAACGAGGCCTCAAATCTCGACAGGCTCTGTTCAAAAAAGCCAAATCACAAGGCCAGGCTGCTGTCAAGGCCAGTTTTATTTTGGCAGAAGAGATCGCTAAATCAGCCCGGCCATTTACGGAGGGGGATTTCATCAAAAACTGCATGATTAAAGTTTGTGACGAAGTTTGCCCAGAAAAAGGCAACTCTTTTTAAATGTGAGTCTGAGCAGAAACACCATTGCCGAGAGAGTAGACCAGTTGTCCATCAATCTAAAAGAGCAGCGTGTGAAAAAGGGAAAAGATTTCATTGCATATTCCTTGGCTGTGGATGAGAGCACCGACATTTCTGACATTGCCCAGTTGTCAATTTTCATCCGCGGAGTGGACTCCAGCCTAAGCGTGACAGAGGAGTTTTTGGCTTTACGTCCTATGCATGGCACAACTACGGGGCATGATT
Organism: Oncorhynchus gorbuscha; assembly: GCF_021184085.1. Taxonomy (NCBI): domain Eukaryota; kingdom Metazoa; phylum Chordata; class Actinopteri; order Salmoniformes; family Salmonidae; genus Oncorhynchus; species Oncorhynchus gorbuscha. The sequence continues at coordinate 54,465,601 of NC_060190.1, forward strand.
TGTATGAAGAGGTGTCAAGATGTGTAAATGAGATGGAGCTGCCTTGGGAAAAACTCGTGGGTTTGACAACCGACGGAGCACCTGCGATGTGTGGACACAGGAGCGGACTGGTGGGGAAGATACGGGAAAAGATGCAAGAGGAAAACGCGACAGGTGAGCTGACAGCTTATCATTGTATCATACACCAGGAAGCGTTGTGCGGTAAAGCCTTGAAAATGGAGCATGTAATGAGCATCATCACGCGCACAGTTAACTTTATCAGAGCCAAAGGTTTGAATCACCGCCAGTTCAAGGCATTTCTGACGGAGTTAGAAACGGAGCATGGTGATTTGCCTTATCACACAGAGGTGCGATGGCTAAGCCAGGGAAAGGTGCTTCAAAGATGTTTCGAGCTTCGTGAGGAGATTTGTCTGTTCTTGGACAGCAAAGGGAAAGACACAACACAACTCCGAGACGAAATGTTTCTGTGTGAAATGGCTTTTCTGTGTGACATTACGAGTCATCTGAATGCAATGAACTTGCAGCTGCAGGGTCGGGATCGTGTCATCTCTGATATGTACAGTACAGTGAAGGCATTTAAAACCAAACTGACTCTGTGGGAGACGCAGATGCGGAAAGAAAATTTGAGCCACTTTCCCAGCTGCCAGACCATGAAAGAGAAGCTCTCTACCAGTGCGTTCCCGAGCGCACAGTTGGCTGATAAAATAGGTATGCTTGCCGCTGACTTTCGACGCCGATTTGCTGACTTTGAAGCACAAAAAAGCAGGTTGGAACTGCTCGGCAACCCATTTGCTGTTGACGTGGAAAGCTCACCACCAAACCTCCAAATGGAGTTGATTGACCTCCAATGCAATGATGCACTGAGGGCAAAATATGCGGCAGTGGGTGCTGCGGAGTTCGCCCGTTTCCTCCCCGACACAATGCCCCAGCTGCGCATCCAGGCTGCTCAAACGTGTCTATGTTTGGCAGCACATACCTGTGTGAACAACTGTTTTCTTTGATGAACTTGAACAAAACATCACACAGAAGTCGACTTACTGCTGAACACCTCCACTCAATTCTGAGGATTTCCTCAGCTCAGAGCCTTACCCCGAACATTGATGAACTTGTGGAAAAGATGGGACACCACCAAGTATCACCCTCAACCTCAAACAAGTGAACATTACTGTGCAATCACATATTTAGAGTTTTTACTCAGTTCAAGTTTAAAAGTTAAAGTTTAATATTTGTTTTCACTGCATGTTACTTCTCCTTAAACAAAGTGTTGTTTTTGATTAATAGATTTTTGCACTTTATTTTATTGTATTTCAATCCAATTATATTTTAAAAATATTTCAGTTGAGTGGATGATAGAAAATTGCTATTATTGTTTTTTTCTTTGAAGTAGATTTAGCCCACTTTTGCTAAAATAGAAAATATAGGCTACTGATGGTGCCTTGAATACCGGTTTCTTTCATTTAATGTTCATGTTATGGGGATTTTTATATAAAGGAAATTTGTCTTTTGTGTCTGTTGAAAATTAAAGATTACTGACAGAGCCATAAGAAAATATTGCTTTATTTATCTGATCATATTGGAATATATTTGTTAGGTTTTCAGTAGGTTCAATTAGGTTCACTAGACTATATGCGTCATTTAAAAAATTTTCAATGAACATTCGAACAGTCCGGCCCTCGGCTTGTAGCTAAATTTTTTATTTGGCCCTCCGTCCATTTGACTTTGACACCCCTGCTTTAGAGTGTCTCCTGTTGGTGCTGAGGGGGGATCGATGGCTTTTTTACACAGTGGGAAATCCATTGTATCCCTGCACTCCATTGACACACGAATGTAGCATATAGGTTTAATTCTATGGCAAATTGTCTTGTCCACCGTGATGGACTCATCCATCTGTCCTCAGCAACAGTGCTGCAGGGACCAGTGTCATTGGCCACAGGTAAATGACTGACAGCTCACACTCTTGATTGTGCCTTTTTTAAGAGGAAGGTGGCTTCATGTGTGGTGCAACTAATGACTTTGTCACGCCTTGGTCATTGTAATTTGTGTTTTTCGTTATATATTTTGGTCAGGCCAGGGTGTGACATGGGTTTATGTGTTGGGTTCATATTGGGGTTTTATTAGCATTGGGATTGTGTATGATTAGGGGTGTGTCTAGTTAGGCATGGCTGCCTGAGGCGATTCTCAATTAGAGTCAGGTGCTTATCGTTGTCTCTGATTGGGAACCGTATTTAGGTAGCCTGAGTTTGCTTTGTATTTTGTGCGTGTTTGTTCCTGTCTCTGTGTTGTATTCACCAGATAGGCTGTAATTAGTTTCTCGTTTCGTTTGTTGTTTTCGTATTTCAGTTATTTCATGTACCGTCATATCATTCATTAAAGGCATGAGTAACCAACACGCTGCATTTCGGTCCGACTCTCTTAATTCAACAGACGAACGCCGTTACAGAAACACCCACCACCTCTCACGGACCGAGCAGTGTGTAACTGGCAACGATGTTATGGACAGCAGAAGCATGGAGTATACGACGTGGGAAGAACTCGACAGGTGGGCGGCCGACCCAGAGAGAATGGCTGAGTCAAGAGTCAGACCTGAGCCTACTCTCCCTGTTAATTGTGAGGAGCAGCAATATAAGGACTTCTGGTCTTGGGAGAAGATATTAGACGGAAAAGGACCCTGGGCGCAGCCGGGAGAATATCGCCGTCCCAAGGAAGAAATAGATGCGGCTAAAGCGGAGAGGCACTGGTATGAGGAGGCAGCACGGCGACGCGGTTGGAAGCCGGAAAAGCAGCCCCCAAAAAAATATTGGGGGGGGGGCTAGAAGGGAGAATAGTTATGCCAGGTAGGAGACCTGCGCAAACTCCCTGTGCTCACCGTTGGGCTAGAGAGACCGGGCAGGCACCGTGTTATGCTATGGAGCGCACAGTGTTTCCAGTGCCGGTGCAGAGCCAGGTGCGGCACATACCAGCCCTTGCTATTGGCCGGGCTAGAGTGGGCATCGAGCCAGGTAAGCTTGGGCAGGCTCGATGCTCAAGAGCTCCAGTGCGCCTGCACGGTCCGGTCTATCCAGAGCCACCTCCACACACCAGTCCTCTGGTAGCAGCTCCCTGCACCAGGCTTCCTGTGCGTGTCCTCGATCCAGTACCACCAGTTCCAGCACCACGCACCAGGCCTCCAGTGCACCAGGCCTCCAGTGCGCCTCGCCTGTTCAGCGCAGCCAGCGCTTTTCTCCTCTCCTGCGCTGTCGGAGTCTCCCGCCTGTTCAGCGCAGCCAGCGCTTTTCTCCTCTCCTGCGCTGTCGGAGTCTCCCGCCTGTTTAGCGCAGCCAGAGCCTTTCTCCTCTCCTGCGCTGCCGGAGTCTCCCGTCTGCCCAGCGCCGCCAGTGCTCCCAGTCTGCCCAGTGCTCCCAGTCTGCCCAGCGCCGCCAGTCTGCCCAGCGTCGCCAGTCAGCCAGGATCCGCCAGAAGTGCCAGTCTGCCAAGATCCGCCAGAAGTGCCAGTCAGCCATGATCTTCTAGATCGGCCAGACAACCTGAATCTTCCAGTTCCGCCAGCCAGCCAGGATTTACCGGAGCCTACTACCTGCCTGAGCTTCATCTCAGTACTGGGCTTCCTCTCAGTACTGGGCTTCCTCTCAGTACTAGGCTTCCTCTCAGTACTGGGCTTCCTCTCAGTACTGGGCTTCCTCTCAGTACTGGGCTTCCCCTCAGTACCGGGCTTCCCCTCAGTCCTGGGCTTCCCCTCAGTCCCGGGCTGCCCCTCTGTCCCGAGCTGCCCCTCTGTCCCGAGCTGCCCCTCTGTCCCGAGCTGCCCCTCTGTCATGAGCTGCTCCTCAGTTATGTGGGGATCTGGGTGAGGACTATTAGGCCATGGTCGGCGGAGAAGGTGGATTATCCCAGGACGCGAAGGGGAGGAAATAGGACATTAATGGAGTGGGGTCCACGTCCCGAGCCAGAACCGCCACCATGGACAGACGCCCAACCGGACCCTCCCTATGCTCTTGAGGTGCGTCCGGGAGTCCGCACCTTAGGGGGGTTCTGTCACGCCTTGGTCATTGTAATTTGTGTTTTTCGTTATATATTTTGGTCAGGCCAGGGTGTGACATGAGTTTATGTGTTGGGTTCGTATTGGGGTTTTATTAGCATTGGGATTGTGTATGATTAGGGGTGTGTCTAGTTAGGCTTGGCTGCCTGAGGCGATTCTCAATTAGAGTCAGGTGCTTATCGTTGTCTCTGATTGGGAGCAGTATTTAGGTAGCCTGAGTTCGCTTTGTATTTCGTGGGTGATTGTTCCTGTCTCTGTGTTGTATTCACCAGATAGGCTGTAATTAGTTTCTCGTTTCGTTTGTTGTTTTCATATTTCAGTTATTTCATGTACCGTCATATCATTCATTAAAGGCATGAGTAACCAACACGCTGCATTTCGGTCCGACTCTCTTCATTCAACAGACGAACGCCGTTACAGACTTTGATATAATGGTAAGTTATAGTACTGTTTTATGTGTTCATGTATATTTTTTAAATGGTTTTGGGGTTATCGTCAGATGTTATGAAAATCAATAAAACAGAATTTTCTCAGCCTTGCACGGGTGCAAAGTTGACCTGAGAGAATTTGTCAATTTGGCCCTAGATTGAACCTCTCAGCGGTTGCACTTTTGCATGCTTCAAATATAGCATTTTATTCTTTTGCAGTGTATTATTACTACAGCATTACTGCCTTCTCTGCAAAAAAGGCCTACAATAACACTAGCATACAACTGATTCAGATGCTTAATGTACTCCATGTAAAAGGTAGTCCATCATTTTAATTATGTTCTCAGTGTAACCCACACAGTGGCAGTGATATTTATTGACTGTGTATTGATATTGAAGTTGTATCTGTCATTTTTTGTTGTTGACGTCAATTTTTTTATTTTTTATTTATTTCACCTTTATTTAACCAGGTAGGCTAGTTGAGAACAAGTTCTCATTTGCAACTGCGACCTGGCCAAAATAAAGCATAGCAGTGTGAACAGACAACACAGAGTTACACATGGAGTAAACAATTAACAAGTCAATAACACAGTAGAAAAAAATGGGCAGTCTATATACAATGTGTGCAAAAGGCATGAGGAGGTAGGCGAATAATACAATTTTGCAGATTAACACGAGTGATAAATGATCAGATGGTCATGTACAGGTAGAGATATTGGTGTGCAAAAGAGCAGAAAAGTAAATAAATAAAAAAACAGTATAAAAACAGTATGGGAATGAGGTAGGTGAAAATGGGTGGGCTATTTACCAATAGACTATGTACAGCTGCAGCGATCGGTTAGCTTTCTCTCACTCCCAAGCTTGGTAAAGATCCATTTAAAATGGAGTCAATAATACAACTACATGTTGTTCAATATGCAGAGGATGCGGAAAACATTTATGAGAACATAAATATTCAACAGTATACGAGCTGATTTATTCAAATTTTTTATGTAAAATGAGTTCCTATAGCTTCATCAGCATCTTTTCCTCATGACGCATTATTTGCCCCCTCGATTATGGGATGTATGCACCAATGAATCTCTGTCTGTCTGAGTTGTTTCCTGATGGATTTTTACATTTACATACACTGCATGTATAAGTAAGAAAAGTCCATTTGTGATTCCCTGTTAATCTGTGGATATTTTTTATCTTAGGTTAAATAAATCTTGTACGTTTTGCTTTTTGTTTTCTATGCAGACATTGAAATTGAAAAGCAATCATGATATAAAAAAAAAAAGAGTGATGAAAACTCAGGACCTGACTGACTGTCTACCAGTATATTAACATGAATACTTTAAAAAATAATCTGTCAGTTGTTAGTAATGTTGTTGAAAGTTTAAATAGTTTTATATCCCTTCTGAATTTTACTCACTATTCACCCATTATGTTTAACACCCCAGTTGAACACTCCAACACTAATATCTCTGTAACGGTTTTCTAGGTGTGGTGAAGGAGAGTCGGACCAAAACGCAGCGTGTAGATTGCGATCCATGTTTAATCAAACAAACATAAACACGAAATAACACAAACACTACAAAACAATAAACGTAACGAAAACCGAAACAGCCTATACTTGTCAACTAACACAGCGACAGGAACAAAGACGCTAAGGACAATCACCCACGACAAACTCAAAGAATATGGCTGCCTAAATATGGTTCCCAATCACAGACAACAATAAACACCTGCCTCTGATTGAGAACCACTCCAGACAGCCATAGACTTTGCTAGATCACCCCACTAGCTACAATCCCAATATATACACACCCACATACAAAAACCCATGCCACACCCTGGCCTGACCCAATACATAAAGATAAATACAAAATACTTTGACCAGGGCGTGACAGAACCCCCCCTCTAAGGTGCGGACTCCCGAACGCACCTCAAAACAATAGGGAGGGTCCGGGTGGGCGTCTGTCCATGGTGGCGGCTCCGGCGCGGGACGTGGACCCCACTCAGTCAATGTCTTAGTCCCCTCTCCTCGCGTCCCTGGATAGTCCACCCTCACCGCCGACCATGGCCTAGTAGTCCTCACCCAGAACCCCACTGGACTGAGGAGCAGATCGGGACTGAGGCAGCTCGGGACTGAGGGAAAGCTTGGGAGTGAGAGAAAGCTCGGGAGTGAGAGAAAGCTCGGGAGTGAGAGAAAGCTCGGGAGTGAGAGAAAGCTCGGGAGTGAGAGGAAGCTCAGGCAGGTAGATAGATCTACCAGATCCTGGCTGGCTGGTGGTTTCAGCAGATCCTGGCTGACTGGCAGATCCTGGCTGACTGGCAGATCCTGGCCGACTGGCAGTTCTGGCAGATCCCGGCTGACTGGCGGATTTGGAAGAGTCTGGTTGACTGGCGGATCCTGGCAGACTGAAAGATCTGGCTGCTACATGCTGACTGGCCGCTCTGACTGCTCCATGCTGACTGGCGGCTCTGGCTGCTCCCTGTAGGCTGACAGCTCTGGCGGCTTCTTACAGGACTAGCAGCTCTGGCGGCTCTGTGCAAACTGACAGCTGCTTACAAACTGGCAGCTCCTTGCAGACTGGCAGCTCCTTGCAGACTGACAGATCCTTGCAGACTGACAGATCCTTGCAGACTGACAGCTCCTTGCAGACTGGCAGCTCCTTGCAGACTGGCAGCTCTGGCTGCTTCATGCAGACTGACAGCTCTGCCTGCTTCATGCAGACTGACAGCTCTGGCTGCTCCATGCAGACTTGCAGCTCCTTGCAGACTGGCAGCTCCTTGCAGACTGGCAGCTCCTTGCAGACTGACAGCTCTGACAGCTCCTTGCAGACTGACAGCTCTGGCTGCTCCATGTAGACTGGCAGCTCTGGCTGCTCCATGCAGGCTGACAGCTCTGGCTGCTCCATGCAGGCTGACAGCTCTGGCTGCTCCATGCAGACTGACAGCTCTGACTGCTCCATGCAGGCTGGCAGCTCTGGCTGCTCCATGCAGGCTGGCAGCACCTTGCAGACTGGCAGCTCCTTGCAGACTGACAGCTCTGGCTGCTCCATGCAGACTGACAGCTCTGGCTGCTCCATGTAGACTGGCAGCTCTGGTTGCTCCATGCAGGCTGGCAGCTCCGGCTGCTCCATGCAGGCTGACAGCTCTGGCTGCGCTGAACAGACAGGAGACTTCAGCAGCGCTGTAGAGGAAGAAGGCTCTAGCTGCGCTGAACAGGCGGGAGACTCCGGTAGCGCAGGAGAGGAGAAAGGCTCTGGCTGCGCTGAACAGACAGGAGACTCCGGCAGCGCTGGAGAGGAGGAAGGCTCTGATAGCGCTAGACAGGCGGGAGACTCCGACAGCGCTGGAGAGGCGAGGCGCACTGTAGGCCTGATGTGTGGTGCTGGCACTGGTGGAACTGAACCAAGGACACGCACAGGAAGCCTGGTGCGGGGAGCTGCTACCGGGGGGCTGGGGTGTGGAGGTGGCACAGGATGGGCTAGACCATGAAGGCGTACTGGAGATCTTGAGAGCAGTGCTGGCACAGGACGTGCATGGCTAGGGATGTGCACAGGAGGCCTGGTGCGTGAGGCTGGCACCAACTTCACCAGCCGACTAACACGCACCTTAGGACGATTATGAAGCGCTAACTCAGGTGCCATCAAATCCCCGACACGTTCCGTCGGGCGAATTCCATGCAAAAAGCACCAACACAGCAACTCCCTCATTTCTCTCTCCTCCAATTTCCCCATGAACTCCTTCACAGTCTCTGCTTCGCTCACCTCCAACACCGGCTCTGGTTCTGGTCTCCTCCTTGGCTCCGGTCTCCTCCTTGGCTCCCCACGATAAACAGGGAGAGCTGGCTCAGGTCTGACTCCTGACCCTGCCACACTCTCCCTGAGCCCCCTCCCAAGACATTTTTGGGGCTGACTCTCAGGCTTCCATCCGCGTCGCCGTGCTGCCTCCTCATACCAGCACCTCTCCGCTTTCATCGCCTCCAGTTCTTCCTTGGGGCGGCGATATTATCCAGGCTGAACCCAGGGTCCTTTACCGTCCAGTTCGTCCTCCCATGTCCATCTCTCCTGTGGCTCCTGCCTGTTGACACGCTGCTTGGTCCGTTGGTGGTGGGTGATTCTGTAACGGTTTTCTAGGTGTGGTGAAGGAGAGTCGGACCAAAACGCAGCGTGTAGATTGCGATCCATGTTTAATCAAACAAACGTAAACACGAAATAACACAAACACTACAAAACAATAAACGTAACGAAAACCGAAACAGCCTATACTTGTCAACTAACACAGCGACAGGAACAAAGACACTAAGGACAATCACCCACGACAAACTCAAAGAATATGGCTGCCTAAATATGGTTCCCAATCAGAGACAACGATAAACATCTGCCTCTGATTGAGAACCACTCCAGACAGCCATAGACTTTGCTAGATCACCCCACTAGCTACAATCCCAATATATACACACCCACATACAAAACCTCATGCCACACCCTGGCCTTTTGTATAAAGATAAATACAAAATACTTTGACCAGGGCGTGACAATCTCCAGTTGGTCAGTGTAGCTATATTGACTATATTTGTTCTAGATTGGGTATCCAACAGCAGCATCTAGAGTGTCAAAGGGTCGGAAACTTTCTGGGAAATGTACGGATGTTTTCTGGTAATCTTCCATGGGAGGTTAAGTCGTGGAATTTGTGGAAATTTGCTTAAATTCATCAAAAACGTTAGCTTATAACAGTGAGCCTTTTTTTTGTGGGATACACATAAGGCAATTTTAGGTCTCTCTTTCTTTGGTTAAACTATCCCCAATTCAATGGAATTGCAACCCTCTGCATGCACAGTGCATTCTTCCATCACATGTCCAGCTGATTCTCAAGATCTTGCACTCTAATGAGATGCTATTGAGCCCACACTACTACACTGTCTGAGCCAAGGACTACATGCTTTCTGGTAAGTTTTGATTACGATACTGGGTGGGATGAATATATTTTATATGACATACATGATTTTGTGATAACGAGTAAATAGTAGCCTACAGCAAAATGTGTTTAAATCATTTACATTACATTTACATTTAAGTCATTTAGCAGACGCTCTTATCCAGAGCGACTTACAAATTGGTGCATTCACCTTATGACATCCAGTGGGACAGTCACTTAACAATAGTGCATCTAAAACTTAGGGGGGGGGTGGGGTGAGAGGGATTACTTATCCTATCCTAGGTATTCCTTAGAGGTGGGGTTTCAGGTGTCTCCGGAAGGTGGTGATTGACTCCGCTGTCCTGGCGTCGTGAGGGAGTTTGTTCTACCATTGGGGGGCCAGGGCAGCGAACAGTTTTGACTGGGCTGAGCGGGAGCTGTACTTCCTCAGTGGTAGGGAGGCGAGCAGGCCAGAGGTGGATGAACGCAGTGCCCTTGTTTGGGTGTAGGGCCTGATCAGAGCCTGGAGGTACTGAGGTGCCGTTCCCCTCACAGCTCCGTAGGCAAGCACCATGGTCTTGTAGCGGATGCGAGCTTCAACTGGAAGCCAGTGGAGAGAACGGAGGAGCGGGGTGACGTGAGAGAACTTGGGAAGGTTGAACACCAGACGGGCTGCGGCGTTCTGGATGAGTTGAAGGGTTTAATGGCACAGGCAGGGAGCCCAGCCAACAGCGAGTTGCAGTAATCCAGACGGGAGATGACAAGTGCCTGGATTAGGACCTGCGCCGCTTCCTGTGTGAGGCAGGGTCGTACTCTGCGGATGTTGTAGAGCATGAACCTACAGGAACGGGCCACCGCCTTGATGTTGGTTGAGAACGACAGGGTGTTGTCCAGGATCACGCCAAGGTTCTTGGCGCTCTGGGAGGAGGACACAATGGAGTTGTCAACCGTGATGGCGAGATCATGGAACGGGCAGTCCTTCCCCGGGAGGAAGAGCAGCTCCGTCTTGCCGAGGTTCAGCTTGAGGTGGTGATCCGTCATCCACACTGATATGTCTGCCAGACATGCAGAGATGCGATTCGCTACCTGGTCATCAGAAGGGGGAAAGGAGAAGATTAATTGTGTGTCGTCTGCATAGCAATGATAAGAGAGACCATGTGAGGTTATGACAGAGCCAAGTGACTTGGTGTATAGCGAGAATAGGAGAGGGCCAAGAACAGAGCCCTGGGGGACACCAGTGGTGAGAGCGCGTGGTGAGGAGACAGATTCTCGCCACGCCACCTGGTAGGAGCGACCTGTCAGGTAGGACGCAATCCAAGCGTGGGCCGCGCCGGAGATGCCCAACTCGGAGAGGGTGGAGAGGAGGATCTGATGGTTCACAGTATCGAAGGCAGCCGATAGATCTAGAAGGATGAGAGCAGAGGAGAGAGAGTTAGCTTTAGCAGTGCGGAGCGCCTCCGTGATACAGAGGAGAGCAGTCTCAGTTGAATGACTAGTCTTGAAACCTGATTTCTGCTAGTTAGTTTTTGCTACCATGTGGGTTTTACCTTGCTTGAGCCTGCTAACTGAGGAGTGTAAATTCCCCTGTTCCATACATGTTATTTAAAACATTTAACTTACAAAGGACTTGTTTAATCTAACAGTTTAACGATTTATCTATACATGGAATTGTATTTGTTTTTTAAAACTAATATTTACAGGAAAATGCCACAGGCACTATCTGATGTGTGGAGACATTTCACTGCAGCTAATGTAGAAGGAAAAGCTGTGTACATTTGCAAATAATGTGCCAAATCGTGTGTGAAGAATGCAACAAACATGCAGAATCATCTGGCCAAGTGCATAAAGTTCTGTCAGCGCTCACAACAAACAACCTCTGACAAAAGTCTCTCTACTCCTATTCGAGGTGAAAATGATGCATTAGACACCTTATCGATAGCAACAGCTCATGGTCCTCCTGGAATAAGAAGTTTTTTGGTCTCATTTGAGGAACGTAGTCAGAGAAATGCTAATGAATGTCTTGTTCGAGATGTGTATGCAACTGGTTCACCTCTGATGCTAACAGGCAACGTGTATTGAAGAGATTTCTGAGTGTTTTTCGCCCAGCATACACGCCTCCAACCAGACATTCTTTATCTACTAATTTGCTGGATGCAGAGTTCAACAGAGTTCAAGTGAAGGTCAAGCAAATCATCTCTGATGTGTGGTTGAATGTTCGTGGATAAGGAATAATTAACTACATCATCTCCACCTCTTAACCAGTATTCTGCAAGAGCACCGACACAAGGGACCACATTGCAGATGAGCTGAAAACTTTTGCCTGAAACTTTTGAAACCTATAGCAGTAGCCATTGCACGGATTGAGGGAGACAATGACATCCTGTCTGACGTTCAGACTCTGCTTGCAGATGTAAGAGAAGAAATCTGTACTGCCCTGCCCACTTCACTGTTGCTCCAAGCCTTATGAAAACAAAACGGAAATTAACAAAAAAAGCTAAATAAAGGAAACCAGTGGCTTCTAACCAGCGGTTAATGACCTTTCTATTGATTCCTTTAGAGTGTCTCCTGTTGGTGCTGAGGGGGGATCGATGGCTTTTTTACACAGTGGGAAATCCATTGTATCCCTGCACTCCATTGACACAGAAATGTAGCATATAGGTTTAATTCTATGGCAAATTGTCTTGTCCACCGTGATGGACTCATCCATCTGTCCTCAGCAACAGTGCTGCAGGGACCAGTGTCATTGGCCACAGGTAAATGACTGACAGCTCACACTCTTGATTGTGCCTTTTTTAAGAGGAAGGTGGCTTCATGTGTGGTGCAACTAATGACTTTGATACAATGGTAAGTTATAGTACTGTTTTATGTGTTCATGTATATTTTTTTAATGGTTTTGGGGTTATCGTCAGATGTTATGAAAATCAATAAAACATAATTTTCTCAGCCTTGCATGGGTGCAAAGTTGACCTGAGAGAATTTGTCAATTTGGCCCTAGATTGAACCTCTCAGCGGTTGCACTTTTGCATGCTTCAAATATAGCACTTTATTCTTTTGCAGTGTATTATTACTACAGCATTACTGCCTTCTCTGCAAAAAAGGCCTACAATAACACTAGCATACAACTGATTCAGATGCTTAATGTACTCCATGTAAAAGGTAGTCCATTTGAATTATGTTCTCAGTGTAACCCACACAGTGGCAGTGATATTTATTGACTGTGTATTGATATTGAAGTTGTATCTGTCATTTTTTGTTGTTGACGTCAATAAAGATCCATTTAAAATGGAGTCAATAATACAACTACATGTTGTTCAATATGCAGAGGATGTGGAAAACATTTATGAGAACATAAATATTCAACAGTATACGACCTGATTTATTCTCATTTTGCCTGTAAAATGAGTCCCTATTGTCACTGCAATGGTATGTGGAAATGCAAGCTTAATTCGTTCAAATAGATCTGAGGATTCCATAATTGGTTCTCAAATTATTGTTGCTCTCTAGAGATTTCATATTCAGAGATCATATATTGTAGCAAATATGGAGACGCATTTATGAAGGCCACTGTATTTTCTTTCTTTTTTTATAATACTGATTTGGTGCGGTAAATATGTCAAAATAAAATTGTATTTGTCATATGCTTTGTAAACAACAGGTGTAGACTAACAGTGAAATGCTTACTCACGGGCACTTCCCCAACAATGTAAAGAGAAAGAAAATAGAGTAATAATAGAAAAGAAAAACATGTAATAATAAGTAATAATAAATACACATTGAGTAACGATAACTTGGCAATATACACAGGGTACCAGTGCCGAGTCGATGTGCAGATGTACGAGGTAATTGAAGTAGATATGTACATATAACTAGGAATAAATGTACACATAATAACCAGTAGCAGCAGCTTATGTGATCAGTCAAAAAAGTTAGTGCAAAAAGGGTCTATGCAGATAGTCCGGGTAGCTATTTGGTTAACTATTTAGCAGTGTTATAGCTTGGGGCAAGAAAGGTGTTCAGTACCCTCTTGGTTCCAGACTTACCATGCAGTAGCATAGAGAACAGTCTATGACCTGGGTGGCTGGAGTCATTGAACATTTTTAGGGCCTTCCTCTGACATTGCCTGCTATAGAGGTCCTGGATGGCAGGGAGCCTGGCCCCAGTGATGTACTGGGCTGTACACACTACCTTCTGTAGCGATGTGCAGTCGGGATGCCAAGCAGCTGCCATACCAAGCGGTGATGCAGCCAGTCAATATGCTCTCAATGGTGCTGCTGTAGAACTTTTTCAGGATCTGAGGGCCCATGCCAAATCTTTTCAGCCTCTTGAGGGGGGAATAGGTGTTGTCATGCCCTCTTCATGACTGTGTTGGTGTGTATGAACCATGATAGATCCTTAGTGATCTAGACACAGAGGAACATAAAGCTCTTGACCTGCTCCTGTACAGTCCCCGTTGATGTGGATGGGGAGTGCTCGGGCCTCTTGTTTCCTGTAGTCCACGTGGCAGATGTGTTGTGGCTTACCCTCACCACCTGGGGGCATCCCATCTCAGTTCCTGAGGTAGGTGTAGGTGTTCAGTCCCAGGCTCCTTAGCTTAGTGATTAGCTTGAAAGGCGCTATGGTGTTAAATGCTGAGCTTTAGTCAATGAACATCATTCTCACATAAGTGTTGTGTGGGGATACCTAGTCAGTTGCATGCCTCTGAATCAGAGAGGTGTGGGTGGTTTCCTTAAACTACATCCACGGGAGCAGTTGTTGTTGGGGGTCTTGCTCAAGAGCAGAACGGCAGATTATGCACTTGCTGACTCGGGGGTTCGGACCAACGACCTTTCGATTACTGGTCCAATGCTCTTAACCGCTAGGCCTCTTGCCGCCCCTGCCATCCCTGTTCCTCTTGTCCAGGTGGGAAAGGGCAGTGTGTAGTGCAATAGCGATTGCGTCATCTGTGGATCTATTGCGGTATACGAATTGGAGTGGGCCCAGGGTGTCTGGGATGGTGATGTTGGTGTGAGCCATGGCCAGCCTTTCAAAGCAATTCATTGCTACATATGTGAGTGCTACGGGCCGATAATAATTTAGAAATGTTACCATGGCATTCTTGGGAACGGGGGCTATAGTGATCTGCTTGAAACATGTAGGTATTACAGACTGGAGAGCGTGATCACACAGTTGTTCAGAACAGCTGGTGCTCTCATGAATGGTTCAGTATTGCTTGCCTCAAAGCAGAGCATAGAAAGCATTTAATTTGTCTGGTAGGCACATGTCACTGGGCAGCTCGCAGCCCGAGTTTCCCTTTGTAATCCACGATAGTTTGCAAGCCGTGCCACATCCACATTGTTCATATTTTCTGTCTGTTTGTCTGTCTGTTATTGTCTAACTCTGTAGCAGCATAATTTCAGGCTTACATTTTGCTTTGTGAGCAAAACTTTTTGTGGAAGCTACTAAGCTGCGTGTAATTTATGAAGTGAAACAGTTAATGCCAAAATATTCAGATCTGGTAAACATTTGGTGACATTTGGTGGATTCATTTTAAGAAGACTCTTTGCCACATGACAATAGAAATGGAAACAGTGTGATTTTATAGACACAAAGTAAGAATAGCCTCTATGATGAAAGGGATCGGAATCCATCTGTTACTGTGCTCTCACCATCATCATTATCATTATTTACATCATTCAAATTCACAGAGTCATTTTGTTTATAAGCCCGCTAGGCTACTCATTTGTTGTCATTAAATCTTTTGAATAATAGAAAGGAAATACCTTGGGTGTTCGCGAAAAGGACACAGTAGCCTAGACTCAGTGTCCAATCCCACACACAGAAACATATAAAAACATGAACTCGTTACCTTGATGCTTTATTTGTTAAATCTTCTAGACCATGCTCTAAATCAACCAGTCAATAGCTAATAATCAACATAAATAAAGGGGTATTGTATTGGACCCAACGTGGATCACAACTGTCTTCACCGTACACTGTTTTCCCGGACCGTCTGTATTTTAATCATGTGCTATAGGTCTATCACGACAGCTGTTTGTCACTTGACTGTCATTCAGAAAAATATTTCCTGGATCAGCTGATGTTGTTCGACAATATCACTTGGCCTAGCTAAACAGCTGGATACGAAATGCACACCCAACAAATAGGTATATTAGCCTACACATAGCCTTTTGGTTAGAAGCATTCGATTTTGCAATCGTAATTATTGGAGTTGTGTGACCATTAAAAACTGTTCACGGCGTAATATAAAATATCATTATGAACATTTGATAAAGCGGTGCTGCTGTTAATAGTGGACCATCTCATAGACTCAGCAATACTTTCATCCTGCTGATGGCAATAAGGTGATTGGTTGATGGGTTAAGCTTGTAAAGAATCACACCTAGCCTACTGGTCAATCAGCTCACAGTCATCTGGACACTTTCCTATGTGCAGTCCAGGTCAGTCATTTTTCTCTCTCCTCTCCATTTTACTAGGCAAGTTAGATAAGAACAACATTTTTTTCATTTGACGGCCTAGGAACAGTGGGTTCAGGGGTAGAACGAAAGATTTGTACCTTGTCAACTCGGGGATTCAAACTTGCAACTTTTCGGTTACTAGTCCAACGCGCCAACCACTAGGCTGCCCCTCATAGCTGTCACGGAGCCCTCCGGAACTTTCATCACGCACACCTGTCCCCAATTCCCACTGATTTGTACTTGTGTAAGTGTGGCCTTTGGTTTCCGTTATCTGTCGATTATTGTTACTATGTATGTTGATACGTGTGAGTACCTGTGCTGTGTGTTTTGGGCTTTCATGCCCTTGTGGATTGCACAGATGATTACGGTTCTCGTCCCATGTGTTAATCATTGTGTGCGTGTGTATTTATTCGAGGTACCCCTCGCTCTTTTGTTTGGGTTTCAACCCCGTGTTTTGTGTACGTGTTTGTTTGGTCTTCGTCCCGGTGCCTTTACACGGCACGCCATAATTCTGGCTGAATAAAAAACCCTATTACGCATTCCTGCGCCTGTCTTATGAATCTCTTCATGCCAACGTGAAAATATCGAGAAAATGCAGCTGGTAGCCTATTTATACAGACTTTACATAGGCTATTGGTGATTCTGTATATGTACACGTTTTTTTATTTATGATTTAATGTATAGGTTTATGGATAACATTTTTCAAGTTATTTGCATAACCCTGTTTTATTTATTTTGTCTAAAAGGAAGGCAACGAATGCAGTACATTTTTATGTATTTATTTTGTACAATATTCTCCCCATATGAACAAATGTATATTCAATATTCTGCCCATATGATCGAATTGATATACAATATTCTGCCCATATGAACGCATTGATATACAATATTATGCCCATATGGACGTATTGATATACAATATTCTGCCCATATGAACAAATGTATATACTATATTCTGCCCATATGAATGCATTTATATACAATATTCTGCTCATATGAATACATTCATATACAATGTTCAATATTCAATATTACAATATATTTTTTTACGGCATTAGTAAACCAATAGGCTATATACAAGCCTTCAAGCAGGTTTAAAGAAGGTTCCCCATGGCGCCAACAACGCACACGCGTTGTTCCCTAGACCATGGCGAGCATGCGGGCGCGCGAAAGGACGAAAGAGTCACTGACGAAGGAGTTCGCTTTTGCTGCAGCCTTTGCTGTAAAAAATAAACTCGTTGGGGCGGTGATTCTGATTCTGCTTCTGTTATGGTGGCGAGAGGAAAAGCAAGACATACTGACTGTCGCACTCTGCCTTCAAGAGAAGCGGAAACTACGTTCAGCATTCCAGGGAGCAGCTTGTTATATGCCTTATCACACAATGGCTCTGATTATTGCCAGAATGAGACAGCAGCTCCAGACCAAATTCTCCATTCCTCCTCTCTGTGTATCTGATTTGTTTGCATGTGTACTGCATGCCTGCCAGTTGTTCTATAGCTTCTCGGAGACAAACCTTCTGCCACAGATTTGCTCTTTGATTGCTTTACCATTACATTGAATAGAAACATGAAATACATTGTCCTTTAGGTAACAGCACACACTGTGGCAGAGACAGAGTAGGTTATCAAAATAATCCTGAAAATGTTATTACATTTCTGTCTTGTGCTCTCCACCATTATAAAACACTTTGTCAAAGTGTCCCCCTGATGTTAGTGTGAGTTTGATTAATTCACTGTGTTTACTGTTTACTGTGTGTCCAGAATATGAAATTGGCTACTGTAGATGTTGTTGGAACATAAGACCAACTTGTTTGCCAACGGACAGTAACCCCAGAACGGTCTGGGGAAGGCGTTGACAAGAGGAGACTCAGCAGATATGAATTTATGAGAATAATTGTTCGGAGGAGTTGGGGGGTCAGTGAGGTCATCGGTGGAACATGGAGAGCAATGATTCATCAGTTTAATAGCTTAAGCCTGGAGCCACTAGGAAGCAAAGCTAACCTGCTGTGAGTGGATTCGACACAAGGCTCAGTCTGGACCTGACGATGACACACCCAAGGCCACTGCTTTTTTTCTTCTCCTATCTCTCCTCATTCTAGTTGTGTTCTATGAGGCAGTGGCATCTGAATGAAGTAATATTTCAGCAGCCTCTGTTGCTGTGCAGCATTCTCCAAATGTTCCGAGAAGAATACACAAAACCGCTTGAAAGTAGATATTTTATGATCGGTGTCGGTTCTGATTGGTTCTTAACACAGTGCGCATCCAACCTGGAAGCCAGCTGCACCAATGTGTCGGTGGAGACACCATGCACCTGGCGACCTTGGTTGGTGTGCACTGCGCTCGGCCCGCCACAGGAGTCACTGGTGTGCGATGAGGCAAGGATATCCCTACCGGCCAAGCCCTCCCTAACCCGGACGACGCTAGGCCAATTGTGCGTCGCCCCACAAGCCTCCTGGTTGCGGCTGGTTGCGACAGGGCCTGGGCGCAAACCCAGGGTCTCTGGTGGCACAGCTAGCGCTGTGATGCAGTGCCCTAGACCACTGCGCCACCCAGGAGGCCCCCACCTTGTTTTTTTATGAACAAATAACACCTTTACCAAAGAGCACCCTCTATCTACAAATATCTACTATTTTGTGTCCTAGCAGGGACTCCCTTTAGTATAGTATGGATGTGTGTGCTCAATAGATAGCAAGGATGGTGAACACTTGACTCCGATTTCAGTATTTTAAATCACATCCAACTATCCACATTTAATGTATACTGATTGCATGCTAGGGTGTGTAAGATGGGGAATGACAGATTTGTTTGATGATAATTACCTCCCATTTATGTTCTATACAGTGTCCCTGAGTGATACATTTTTCTCCCCATTCAAATGTGCATAGAAAATCTGAAAGGGAGGTACAGTATGTGGTGCTGAGGGTGAATTTAAATTATAACATGACAAACAGTAGGAGCATGGTGCTTTTTGCTGGGGAGGAGGAAGCCACCACGCACAACTGTACATGGTTCAACATGTTCGCTCTACCATGTAGGGCTCAATACAGTAGTCTAGTGAATACAGTCGTCTAGTGGTCTGTCCTGTTAAGTGTGTATGATTGGAAGTCCTGTACTATGGCTTTGCTTCACTAATCTGAAGATGGATCAACCAATGCCATATCATTTGAGGGTGAAATTGGACCGCTTTGCTCTATTGACCCACCCCTTTTGCGCAATAACTAGAACCACTCAGTGGCAGGTTGTCCTGGTGTACAGTACTTTCTTTTGATGTCATGATCTTCAACATGTACCAGTGACTAGGGTTTAACAAGTTAAGTCCTCTGTGATGGATCAGGAGATTTAGTCATCTGGATAGACTAGCCTTGAGTTTACCTCTTGGAGAAAGGGTATTGGAAGACAGATGGTAACTCTGAAAGGTCAGGAAGGAAGGATGAGCCCAGTATAAGAGTCATTATCTGCCCCAGGTCCCAGTGGGCATCTTGGCAGTGCCACCTCCACCATTACTTAGACAGTATACATGGGTACCTTGGCTGGCACTGCCACCTCTTTCATTATCTAGACCACAGATTGATTTATCACCAACACCCTATCACTAATCACTTAAAGGCCAGGAAGACTTAGAGAGCTAATGGTTGGTTTCTTGGGGTGCTTCCCTGCAACATGATCTTTTCCAATTCAACATCACTGTTTTGTATAAGTGTGAGCACTTATAGCAAATTGAGGGCCCAGCAAGGCACCACTCTGTGCTTTCTGTAGTCTACTAGTCTTATGGACAGAAGAGTGATTATTGGACAGTCAAATCAGTCAATCAGCAAAGTAAGTTGAAGATCTCAGTGGTGTAAATGTAATTTCCTCTAAATGTCACAGTTGTTTATCCGTGGCCTATTGTTTGGAGTGGAATAAGGTTGTGGATACTGCAGAGTGCCGTCAAGACCATAGACATCATATCATTGTATCTGTCCCATTATGGCGTCTGTGAGAGCACGGGCAGTGCCATTGAGGACTTCTCCATTTTAAAGTAGTATATTCAGTCTACTAAATGGCAAACAAACTGAAAGGGTGCATACTGCCACCAGGAGTGTGTTCTTTGAACAAGCATAAAGACAAGGTTGGCAATTTACTGCCATCTGCAGTTATGGAACGTTTGTATAAGTATCATTTATTGGTTTATTCCTCCTGGTGACCTTGGTGGAATTATGTGATCCTTCCTTAACCCACAGGAAGTCCCACCCAGTTGAATATTTCAAAATGGTGAATGTCCTAAATGTCACTGCCTGTGCTAAAACAGGATTTTGGGAACTAGAGTTCTCTACCTATCTCTATGGACTAGACACTCCTGTGAAGCTTGCCTTCAGCATGATGACGTCGGGAGGAAGAGGAAAGGTTAGGTGGAGCTCTCTGCAATAAGTCACTCTTGTGACGAACAGATGATGACCTGTTTGTCTGCATTCCACGCCATCAAATGTCAAACACATCCCCTGTTTCTCTTTCATACTGCTTGCTACTGTGACATTGGTCATTACGTAACGGTCTGAACACTCCGGTGTTTGAAATGCACTTTTATCCTGACACACTCCCAGTACGCACACACACACACACACACACACACACACACACACACACACACACACACACACACACACACACACACACACACACACACACACACACACACACACACACACACACACACACACACACACACACACACACACACACACACACACACACACACACACACACACACAGAGAGAGTGAAGATCCTGCTACACTGGCACATTGGGAGGCATGCACACAGCACATGCAGAGCACATGTTGAAGTGAAATGTCAAGGAGATAATCTAAATTGTTTTGCAGCTCCCCAGGGAGCAAGGAGTGCAGGATACAATTACCTTAATGATGGGTTAGTGCTGTCTGCACTGCAGGCTCACTACAACACTACGCACAGAATGCAAGCTCATTCCAACACTACTCACAGAGGGCAGGCTCACTTCTCAACCATGTACTGTACGTACTTACACACAGACACACCCCTATGTTTGACCACAGTAGTAGGCCTCTTCGTGCTCTTTACGACTAGAAAAGTTTTGTTTTCTCTCTGTTTTGACTCAATCTATTTTTACATGGTAAAGACTCCAGGCAGGCTACTGAGTTTCTTGTATTGTTGTTTCTTGTCTTTACCATGTACATTACTTGTTTTGACTTCAGGCCAGACTGTAGTTTCATGTTGACCCATATGAGTTCTTGTGTTGGATTTTTTCATTCAATTCAATTCAATTCAAGGGCTTTATTGGCATGGGAAACATGTGTTAACATTGCCAAAGCAAGTGAGGTAGACAACATACAAAGTGAATTCTCTTGTGAATTCATTCTCTTGTCAGTGTTATTCATCCGAAGGTCTACAAGTTTACACAAATATAGTAATTTGGAACTTCTAAAAATCAGGGAGAAATCGTATGGAATTACTGACTAACAATGTGGGCAGTCACCGTCTACATGTGGGAATACAGCCGGACATGGAAGGCGAGCCTGCATACTGTCGAGGTTCAGGAGACGGCCCTACTGGCCCCCTCTCGCTGGCTTGTTAATATCAAACATCCAATCACTTAGGAATAAAATGTTTGACTCCTGCATTTGATCTGAACTAAGAGAAATTAAGGGGAATGCCTTACTGAGACATGGCTGGACCAATCTGTTCCGGACTGCCGTATCCCCCCGGATTTTACCATCCACCGAGGCGACAGGTCAATCCAGTTGTCTCTAAAATCAGAAGGTGGTGGTATCTGCTTCATGATTAATCAGCGATAGTGTACCAACTACACAAAATACTACATCAATTATGCTTCCCCTAACAATAATTTGTAAGCCATTATATCTCCCAAGGGAATTTGCTTCAATTGTGCTAACTGGTGTTTACATCCCACCACAAGCTAATGCCAGCAATGTCATCGGCGAACTAGCACATCACATTTCCACAGTGGAAAGATCTCACCCCGACCCCACAACAATCGTACTGGGAGATTTTAACCACTCCAATTTGTCCCACGAGTTACCTAACTATGAACAACTGGTGATATGCCCCACAAGAGAAGATACAATTCTGGATCACAGCTATAGTTAAATCTCATCTGCTTACCGTGCATTCCCTAGAGCTCCGCTGGGAAAATCTGACCACGCGATAATAATTATCTGTATGTTTTACACTGAAGAAAAATATTAACGCAACGTGTAAAGTGTTGGTCCTATGTTTCATTAGCTGAAATAAAAGATCTCATGAGATCTCTCAATAAAAAAAGCTCATTCCCATCAAATTTTGTGCACAAATTTGTTTACTCCCTGTCATTGAGCATTTGCAAAAATAATTGATCCACCTGACAGGTGTGGCATATCAATAAGCTGATTAAACAGTATGACCACTACACAGGTGCACCTTGTGCTGGGGACAATAAAAGGCCACCTCACAATTTGCAGTTTTGTCACACATCACCATGCCACAGATGTTCCAAGTTTTGTGGGAGCCTGCAACTGGCACACTGACTGCAGGAATGTCCACCAGAGCTGTTGCCAGAGAACTGAATGTTAATTTCTCTACCATAAGTTGCTTCCAATGTCTATGCGAAGGAGATGTGTGGTGCTGCATGAGGAAAATAGTGGTCACACCAGAGACTGACTGGTTTTCTGATCCACACCCCTACATTTGTTATGTTATCTGTGACTAACAGATGCATATCTGTATTCCCAGTCATGTGAAATCCATAGATTAGGGCCTAATGAATTTATTTCAAGTAACTGATTTCCTGACTGTAACCCAGTAAAATCTTTGGAAATGTTGCATGTTGCGTTTATATTTTTGTCCAGTATATGTTTTTGCCTGCACTATCATTATATTCATTGGCACCCTGTGGTGTTTCTTGCTGAATATTTAAATTTTGTTCCATTCTTTACTAGCTACTGCAATGTACTCCCAACATATCCATGTTTGTGTCTTCCCTGGCATTTCTCGCTTTGTTTCTGCCTCTCTTTTTCCAAATGTCTCCAATGCCTGCAGCTCACAGGGGCATCTGCCCTTGCTATTCTCAATTCCATCTGTCTGCTTTTGTATTTTACTTTGTATTTGTGTCAGTCCTTGGGGAGATTCTGCCGAAGCGTATCATTAGAGATTCATTACAAAGCATTATTAGATTCATGTCTCAACTGAACAGGTTGAATTATTCAAATATGGGAATACTCATCCATTGGAGATTGAGTACACAATTATGTATGCTACCATTCTGAAGAATCTAGATAGTTCTACCAATTCACTTTTAACTGTTTCATATTTACTAATTGAGTATAAAAATGGTTTCTGAGCAGCCAAAACCAGTTTATTGGAATAATGTTTACCGCACATGTAATGTCAAGTCCTATCATGTATTTTACCACAGTTAGGATAACACTATAAAATTGCCCATGCTCTCAGCATGTATCAGTTAATCTGTTCACATCATTTCACACTCATCCCAGTCTCTGTGGAGTTTGTTGGATGTGAGATAACAGTAATGTTCTCCTCCTCTTCTCAGCTTGAAGAGATTTCTCTGTAGCCTGCAGATGTAGGATCACAGCTCTCATCATCACATGGATGTGTGTGGGTTCTGTTGTCCAAGGAGTTTTGTGTAGGTGAGGTTTTATAATCAACATTATTTTTGTGGAATGTGTCATGGTATTATACAAAGAGATGTGAGGCTGCCTTGAAGTTTGAGCATCTTTCCCAGCTTGTCTTTGTTCTCTGCTTTTTCGGAACTTCAGCTAGAATGAGGGTCAGTTTGCTGTGGCCTTTCTATTGGCACACAACTACAACCTCCATGCTTTTGATCGTGTGAATAATTCTGTCCGACTCTCCCAATCCCTGTTTTCTTTACCACAGTATAAGGGTATTCATTCTTATCTCTGTATCCTTTGGCAGTGTATTATATGAGGTTGTTGATGTATAGATTTCCAAAAGGAAAAGTCATTGTCAGCCTCTGTAAACCCTGTATTTCACTGCCATTTCTCTTGCCTCTGGCTTAGAAAGAAATCCAATACTGCCATGTAATTTACCATCCCGAGGAAGTGGGCTAGTTATGTGCTGCTGAAACTGTGTGGAGAGGTGCAGATACATTGGCAGACCAATTCTTAATATGAACACGTCCTCTCAAACTACACCATGGAAAATGATGTCTGATCATGATGGAAGATAAGCAGAGAAAGTTAGTCTGCTTAAACCTCTTTTATGGCTAGCTGAACCCCTCGACAACATTCTTCTGAAAAGGCAGCGCGCGAAATTTAAAAATATATTTTTTGAAATATTTAACTTTCATACATTCACAAGTGCAATACACCAAATTAAATATTAACTTCTTGTTAATCTACCCATCATGTCCGATTTCAAAAAGGCTTTACAGCGAAAGCACAACATATGATTATGTTAGGTCAGAGCCTAGTCACAAAAACACATACATCCATTTTCCAGCAAAAGAGAGGAGTCACAAAAAGCAGAAATATAGGTAAAATGAATCACTAACTTTTGATGATCTTCTTCAGATGGCACTCATAGGACTTCATGTTACACAATAAATGTATGTTTTGTTCGATAAAGTGCATATTTATATCCAAAAATCTCAGTTTACATTGGCACGTTATTGTTCAGTAATGTTGTGCCTCGAAAACATCCAGTGATTTTGCAGAGAGCCACATCAATTTACAGAAATAGTCATCATAAGCTTTAATATAAGATACAAGTGTTATGCACATAATTAGAGATATACATCTCCTTAATGCAACCGCGGTGTCAGATTTCAAAAAACATTTAACAAAAGAGCAAACCATGTAATAATCTGAGTACAGTGCTCAGATAACAAAACAAGCCATACAGATATCCGCCATGTTGGAGTCAACAGAAGTCAGAAATAGCATTATAAATATTCACTTACCTTTGATGATCTTCATCAGAATGCACTTCCAGGAATCCCAGTTCCACAATAAATGTTGGATTTGTTCGATAAGGTCCATCATTTATGTCCAAATATCTCCTTTTGTTAGTGCGTTCAGTTCACAAATCCAAACTCACCAAGCGCAGGCAAGTCCAGGCAAAAGTTCAGAAGAAAAGTCATATTACCGTTCGTAGAAACATGTCAAACGAAGTATAGAATCAATTTTTAGGATGTTTTTATCATAAATCTTCAATAATGTTCCAACTGGAGAATTCCTTTGTCTGTAGAATTGCAATGGAACGCAAGCTAACTCTCACGTGAATGCGTAATCAGCTCATGCCACTCTGGCAGACCTCATTCAGCTCCCATTCTCCCCTCCTTCACAGTAGAAGCATCAAACAAGGTTCTAAAGACTGTTGACATCTAGTGGAAGCCTTAGGAAATGCAATTTGATTCCATAGACACTGTATATTGGATAGGCAATGAGTTGAAAAACTACAAACCTCAGATTTCCCACTTCCTGGTTGGATTTTTCTCAAGTTTTCGCCTACCATATGAGTTCTGTTATACTCACAGACATCTTCAGAGTGTTTTCTATTCAAATCTACTAATAATATGCATACCTGAGTAGCAGGTAGTTTACTCTGGGCACGCTTTTCATCCAAACATGAAAATGTTGCCCCCTATCCCAAACAGGTTTTAAATGTAAAGTCCCCATATTTGGGGACCTTATTAGATGTTTTAATGTTTTAGTTCAGTCTGGTATGAGAATGGTATCCCCTATCTGTAAAAGCTGGGTGTCTGCGGAAACCTGAGTATCTTGGCTGTTGATTGGTGCCTGCAAATCTTTTTTGTGACTTACTACCATATATGAGCATACTAATAAATAAAGGCAGGCTGAGCCGATGACCTAATTTCAAGATGGCTGCTACCTACATTCCGGTTAGCGTCGTGAAGCATAAACAAATTAAACACAGAATATTTTGATACACACAGAAAGCTGGAACTCCAGAGATTATGAGGATATCTTATTTGTCTGCCTGTGACCTACTGTTATTGATCACCAGCTCCAAGAGTTAAAATGTTTATTTTACATTTTACATTTTCACCAAAAAGCAAAGTAAGCTTCAATTTGGTCATTTGAGCTATAGCTACATTCATTCACACCCTGATCGGTTTCACCTGTCTTTGTGATTGTCTCCACCACCCTTCAGGTGTCACCCATCTTCCCAATTATCCCCTGTGTATTTATACATATGTGTTTTCTGTTTGTCTGTTGCCAGTTCGTCTTGTTGTCAAGTCAACCAGTGTTTTGTCTCAGCTCCTGTTTTTCCCTAGTCTCTCTTTTTTTAGCCCTCCTGGCTTTGACCCTTGCTTGTCCTGTCTCTGAGCCCGCCTGCCTGAGCTGCCTGCCGTCTTGTACCTTTTCCCCACTGCTATGGATTATCGACCCCTGCCTGCCTTGACCTGTCGTTTGCCTGCCCTGCTGCTATAATAAACATTGTTACTTCGACACATTCTGCATCTGGGTCTTACCTTCAAACCTGCATCTGGGTCTTAGTTATTATCTGGTGATGTATGACTTAATAGCAACATCGAATGTCCACCGAGTGACTATTTCACGCTATGTAGGCATCCATTACACAGGAGATTGGCTACTATGGCACCTTGATAGTCTTGCAGCCAATTAGATAAGCTTTCCAGGGATATGCAGTTGACCTGAGTGGGACAAAACAAGGCCTAGAACCTTTTATAATACGAACTATTGCTGCCTGGCCAGGAAACGTCCCATGACCACACCTGACACCACTTACTAAAACTGCTGCCCATTTTGAGTTGTTAGGTCTATCAATACCATTTTTTTCTGATATAATTCACTTTGTTGAAGCCATCTGATGTGTTTCCAGCTCTGGGAATCAATAATTCACTTATATGTTGTCAATGAAAGATGACTTTCAAAATAAAAAAAATGTAAAAACGGTTGTTCTGTGTGTGCTTGATCTTGTGTATTCTGAACTATGTAACTCCTATCTCCTGATGTCACGATCGTCGTATGGAGTAGACCAAAGTGCAGCGTGGTTAGAATACATAATACTTTTAATAAAGATAGACAGCAAATAAAATATACAAAATAACAAAACGAATGTGACGCTAAGATACAAAAGTGCAAACACAGGCAACTAGACATAGACAATAACCCACAAAATACCCAAAGAAGATGGCTGCCTAAATATGGTTCCCAATCAGAGACAACGATAAATACCTGCCTCTAATTGAGAACCAATCTAGGCATCCATAGACCTACATAAACACCTAGATGGTAAACAAACCCCATAAATCTACAAAACCCCTAGACAGTGAACACCCTAGATGGGACAAAAACACACATACCACCCTCATCACACCCTGACCTAACCAAAATATATAAAGAAAACAAAGAATACTCAGATCAGGGCGTGACAGTACCCCTCCTACAAAGGTGCGGACTCTGGCCGCAGAAACCTAATCTAAAGGGGAGGGTCCGGGTGGGCCTCTTTCACCGCGGCGGCTCGGGTGCGGGACGTCGACCCCGCTCTATCTCAGTCTTGGCCCACGTAGGTGGCGCCTCAGGAGCGGGCCCCGGACAGAAGATCATCGTAGAGGGCGCCACTGGTCTGAGGAGCAGGACTGAGGGGCAGCTTCGGACTGAGGAGCAGCTCCGGACTAAGGGGCAGCTCCGGACTGAGGGGCAGCGCCGGACTTAGGGGCAGCTCCGGACTGAGGGGCAGCTCCGGACTGAGGGGCAGCTCCGGACTGAGGTGCAGCTCCGGACTGGCTGACGGCTCTGGCAGCTCCTGGCTGGCTGACGGCTCTGGCAGGTCCTGGCCGGCTGCCGGCTCTGGCGGCTCCTGGCCGGCTGACGGCTCTGGCAGGTCCTAGCCGGCTGACGGCTCTGGCGGCTCCTGGCCGGCTGACGGCTCTGGCGGCTCCTGGCCGACTGGCGGCTCCTGGCCGACTGGCGGCTCTGGCGGCTCCTGGCCGGCTGACGGCTCTGGCGGCTCCTGGCCGGCTGACGGCTCTGGTGGCTCCTGGCCGGCTGACGGCTCTGGTGGGTCCTGGCCGACTGACGGCTCTGTCAGCTCCTGGTTGACTGACGGCTCTGGCAGCTCCTGGTTGACTGACGGCTCTGGCAGCTCCTGGTTGACTGACGGCTCTGGCAGCTCCATCTCCACTCTGGTGCGTGGTGTTGGCACTGGTGGTACTGGATACAACGGACTGTGAAGACGCTGGATGGTGACTCTAGCACGGCACGTCTGCGCAGGATATCCTGGCCCAAGGAGACACACTGGCTGTCTGGAGAGCAGAGCTGGCACCATCCGCCCTGGCTGGATCCTCACCCTAGCCCAGCAGATGCGGGGAGCTGGGATGTAGCGCACCGGGCTAAGCACGCATACTGGGGACACCGTGCGCTCCACCGCATAACACGGTGCCTGACCAGTATGACGCCCGCCATGGTAAGCACGAGGAGTTGGCTCAGGTCTCCTACCTGACTTAGCCAAACTTCTCGTGTGCCTTCTCCCAAAAAATTATTGGGCTGCCTCTCGGCTTCCGTGCTAGCCTTGTACCCATATACCGTCACCGTTCTTCCTGTGCTCTCTCCACCTGCTTCCATGGCAGGGTCTTGTCCCCTGCCATTACCTCCTCCCAGGTCCAGGATGTTTTACCGTCCAGTATTTCATCCCGAGTCCTCGATTCCACAAAGCGTTGTTCCTCCTTATCACGCTGCTTGGTCCTTTTATGGTGGGTTATTCTGTCACGTTCGTCGTAAAGAGGAGACCAAAGCGCAGCGTGATTAGAATACATGTTATATATTTTAATAAAGACGGACACTAAACAAACTGCAAAACAACAAAACGAACGTGAAGCTATACTACAGTATAAATGTGCATACACAGACAGCTAGACATAGACATTAACCCACAAAATATCCAAAGAAGATGGCTGCCTAAATATGGTTTCCAATCAGAGACAACAATAAACAGCTGCATCTAATTGAGAACCAATCTAGGCAACCATAGACATATATAAACACCTAGATAATAACCAACCCCATAAACCTACAAAACCCCTAGACAGTACAAAAAACACATACATCACCCATGTCACACCCTGACCTAACCAAAACAATAAAGAAAACAAAGGGTGTGACAGTATTAATGCTGGATCATTACATTTTTTTCAATCCTGGATTTCTACAGATACAATTTTTTTGAATAATTTCTTTAACACAGGCAGTAAGCTTATAGGACGACTATTAGAACTAGTGAAGGCGGAATCTTTTGTCTTGAATTATGTATTCATTTTTTAATTGGAATTTTTCAGCTTTTGAAGATTACTGCTCCTTGACTCAAACAGGAGAACTGGGGTTAGACCCTTGCCAGTGAAAACATTACACTGTTACCAAAAAACACACAACTGTGTTCTTATTCAAGTACCTTCAATAAGCATCGCCTTTAAAGTCAATAAGCAGACTACCCTCTTCCCACTTATAAAACAAATACCAACAATTTACAACCTTTAAGATTAAATAGTCTCTGGAGTATCTCACGGGCGGCCTGATATTTGCCCTGGTTCTGGTGTGTCTCGGAGTTATATTTTCAGGAAGTGGGGCTGCTTCCATATCAGCAGCCTGTTGTTCACCACCTGCTTGGATGGCAGGTTCATTCCATGGTCCGCAGTCATCCTTATCCGTGTATGTTTATTGGTCGTTCGTGAGGATCCTGAGTTGTTCAGTCACTGCACAAATGTCTTTTCTGTTTCTGCTGTACTTTGTACCATACCAAGTACCTCATACGACTGGTCACTGAGTTCATAAGTGCATATTCCCAGTGTCAATTGCTGGCTGAGTTGTTGGGGTGGAAAATAACCCTTACTGTTAGTGAATGATGTTGGGCATGTCACAGGCATGTGTGTCAGTGGTGTTTTGCTGTCAGCCCTTTTGCTTGTTTTCTTGGAATTACATTTTGTACCACTTGGGGTTAGAGTTTTTTTCAGGGTGGGTAGGATCATGCGTGTGCGTCTGGACATGATTTTCACAATTTTTCAGCTCTGATTCTGCTTTTCCATTTCTTTGGCTGTGATACGGTGATGACATGTTTAAGATCGCACTCAGCAGCACATTTTTGAAAGTCCATTCCAGGAGGGGAGGCCATTATCAGAAACAACAGTGTGGCAACGCTATGTCTGCTGAACTGCTTTTTGCAGCATTCAATGATGGTGTCTGATGTGGTGTCATTCAGCTAGTGAGCTCCCAGTAGTCTGAGTAATAATCGACCAAGATAAGGTAGTTGCTATTGTTGACTGTGAGTAAGTCCATCCGGAACTTGGACCATGGGATGGGAGGGGAGGGATTTAGTGGGGGATGAGTGTCTGCTTTTGTTGTCTCTTCTGGATGGAGTTACAGGTGGCATATTTGCTGATAAAGATCTTTACATCCTCTGTAATCCTTGGCCAGAAAACAGCATCACATGCCTTTCTGAGACAGGCCTGAGTTGCCAGAGTATATTTTGTGTAGAAAGTCTCAGCGTGTAACATGTCCAGGATGAAGAACCTGTAAATATCAGTTCATTTTCTGTGGTGAGCTCCTCTTCGTACATCCATAAATCTTTCAGTGCGTGACTCACAGCCTGTTTGGTTCCAGGCCAGCCGTTGTTGATTTGTGCGTACAGAGCCTGAAACAGTGCGTCCTGGGAACATTGTGCTTTGATTGACTCCATTGTCTTAGTTGAGATGTTGTCATCACTGCTGTGATCCATCTGTTCCAGGTCAGTTGTGGCTAGACACATAGCGTAGACCGTGGCTGGTGTTTGCATTTGTCTGTGCTCTGTGGTTGATTGAGCTGTTCTGGACAGGAAGTCAGCTACATGTAGTTCTTTGCCTTGTTTGTATTACACATGGAGTTGGTATCTTTGTAGCCTTATCAACATTCTCTGCAGTCGCTTGGGCGCTGTGAGTAGGGATTTCTTGAAGATCATCTTAAGCTGTTTGTGGTAGCAGTGTATTGTGATTAACTCTGCCATGCAGATACTGGTCTAACTTGTCACATGAAAAAACAATGGAGAGACATTCTTTCTCAATCTGTGAATATTTTTGCTCTGTCTGAGTCAATGTTCTGGAGGCAAATGCAACAGGTTGTCCCTTCTGTAGCAGGGCTGTGCCCAAATCTGTCTCTCTGGCATCACACTGCAGTGTGACTTCTTCATTCAAGTCGTAGTATTTGAGCACTGGGTGTTGTGTGACTAACTGATTGATAGTCTCAACTGCTGCGTCATGCTGTGGTAGCCATGTCCAGTCAATGTCCTTGTCAGTCAGTCTGTTGACATCTCTGGCTCTCTGCAGGAGAGCTGTAAGTTTTCTGTCATGATCTACCATCACCTTTTCGTGTGTGTCACCACATCCATAGAATAGAATGTCATCTGCGATCACACTCACTCCTTTTAGTCCCTGTAGTGCTTCTCACTTTCTGCGCTGGTATACTTCAGCTGCTGGCTTGATTCCAAATGGCATTCTCGGCCATCTATACCTGCCTACGGAAAGATGTTAGATAGCTGCTCACGTAATCAAGTTTGACTTGCCAATATCCATCTTTGGCATCGAGTACTGAGAATATCTTTGCGTTGGATATCTCTGGTAGAATCACTTCTATTGTGGGCATCTGGAAGTGCGATCTCAGTAAGGCTTTGTTGAGTACACTGGAGTCCATGCATATTCTTAGCTTATCAGGTTTTTCAATGACAACCATGTTGCTGATCCCCGGTGTAGGCTTGTGATAATGTCTGCATTGTCCATTGAATGTATGGCCTTGGTGATGCTTTCCTTCAGTGAAATAGGTATCTGTCTTGGTAGCTGCTGCACAGGCCGGGCTGCATTGTCTACTTCAAGGTGTAGTTCTCCAGGAAGGCAGCCGAGCCCATCGAATACGTCCTTCTACTTGGAGATGATCTCCTCAGTTGTCATGATGACCTCAGTGGATGTGGTGCTTGGGGTGTCAACGTAATGTAACACATGGCTGCATTTCTCATGTAGTAGGCTGAGTCTTTCACATTTGTCAGCTGACAGCAAAGAAAGCTGGGATGTCTCCATGACCTGAAATTTGATATGAAACATTTTTCCATCATGATCTGCTTTGAGATTGCATTCTCCTGTTGGCTTTATCAGTGTGCCGTCATATAGCTTGAGTGGAGCTTTGCTGGGTAGGAGAACTGGATTGCTGTCTTACATGACTTGCTGTAGGTCCCCATAGCTTATGACATTCACTGTTAATCCTGTGTCTAGCTGACATTTAATTGTATGGCTGGGGTCATATACATTTACATTTAAGTCATTTAGCAGACGCTCTAATCCAGAGCGATTTACAAATTGGTGCATTCACCTTATGACATCCAGTGGAACAGCCACTTTACAATAGTGCATCTAAATCTTTTAAGGGGGGTGAGAAGGATTACTTTATCCTATCCTAGGTATTCCTTAAAGAGGTGGGGTTTCAGGTGTCTCCGGAAGGTGGTGACTGACTCCGCTGTCCTGGCGTCGTGAGGGAGTTTGTTCCACCATTGGGGGCCAGAGCAGCGAACAGTTTTGACTGGGCTGAGCGGGAACTGTACTTCCTCAGTGGTAGGGAGGCGAGCAGGCCAGAGGTGGATGAACGTAGTGCCCTTGTTTGGGTGTAGGGCCTGATTAGAGCCTGGAGGTACTGAGGTGCCGTTCCCCTCACAGCTCCGTAGGCAAGCACCATGGTCTTGTAGCGGATGCGAGCTTCAACTGGAAGCCAGTGGAGAGAGCGGAGGAGCGGGGTGACGTGAGAGAACTTGGGAAGGTTGAACACCAGACGGGCTGCGGCGTTCTGGATGAGTTGTAGGGGTTTAATGGCACAGGCAGGGAGCCCAGCCAACAGCGAGTTGCAGTAATCCAGACGGGAGATGACAAGTGCCTGGATTAGGACCTGCGCCGCTTCCTGTGTGAGGCAGGGTCGTACTCTGTGGATGTTGTAGAGCATGAACCTACAGGAACGGGCCACCGCCTTGATGTTAGTTGAGAACGACAGGGTGTTGTCCAGGATCACGCCAAGGTTCTTAGCGCTCTGGGAGGAGGACACAATGGAGTTGTCAACCGTGATGGCGAGATCATGGAACGGGCAGTCCTTCCCCGGGAGGAAGAGCAGCTCCGTCTTGCCGAGGTTCAGCTTGAGGTGGTGATCCGTCATCCACACTGATATGTCTGCCAGACATGCAGAGATGTGATTCGCCACCTGGTCATCAGAAGGGGGAAAGGAGAAGATTAATTGTGTGTCGTCTGCCTAGCAATGATAGGAGATACCATGTGAGGTTATGACAGAGCCAAGTGACTTGGTGTATAGCGAGAATAGGAGAGGGCCTAGAACAGAGCCCTGGGGGACACCAGTGGTGAGAGCGCGTGGTGAGGAGACAGATTCTCGCCACGCCACCTGGTAGGAGCGACCTGTCAGGTAGGACGCAATCCAAGCGTGGGCCGCGCCGGAGATGCCCAACTCGGAGAGGGTGGAGAGGAGGATCTGATGGTTCACAGTATCGAAGGCAGCCGATAGGTCTAGAAGGACCATTTATTTGCTTTACTTTCCACAGAATTAACCTTTGAGATGTACCACATCTGTTGTTTGGTCATCTGACTCATTCTCTTCCTCTACTAGATTGAGTTGAGGTTTGTGTTGTGCTTGTTTATAAACTTTGGCAAAGTGGTTTCATTTCCCACATGCATTACAGGTGACACCGTATGCTGGGCATTTGGCTTTGGCATGTACTGAACCGTAGTAATGACTGGGTACTTCGTTTAGCATTCTATGTTTGTTATTATTCCCTGTAAACGCTCTGTTTACGACCATATTGTCGTTTTGATTCTGAACGTTGCTCATCGGGAGGTAATGTACAGTCTCTGGTTCACCTCCATCAATTTTCCTGATATGCCTTTGTGCTTGTTCACTTGAACGACACATGTCAACAGCTTAGTTCAGTGAGGTTCGGTTCTCTGAGCAAGCACGCTCGCGCAGCTATATCTTTAGTGCCTATGACAAGCCTGTCACGGACTAGTTCCTCTCGTAATGCGCCATATGCACGTGTCTGCTAGCTTTCTCAGATTTGCAATGTACTGCTCTGTGGTTCACACTGACTTTGTTGACAAGCATTAAATATATACCTCTCCTAGATCACGTTCCTGGAAGGCTCAAAGTGTTTCTGTAGCGCCTCTATAATTTTTACCGGGTCAGTTCTCTCTGTCCTCTCTGCTTCTGGCGTATACAAATGCCGGATGACATTCCTTTCCCACCACAGTTAGCAGAGCTGCAATGCAAACTTTTGCTTCCTTTTTGTCCGGAACCTATTTGGTTCTGACTTCTGACACCATGTTTTGAGTGCTATTAGTTCTATACAAGACCAAGGTCATGTTAATTAGAAATTCTTTGCTTAAGCATCACTTGGTAACATGCATACAGCTCCATTCAGTGCATAGTAAGTAATGTGTAACTTAGCTCGCTGGTACAATATAGTATCACACTCAGATACACATAACAGCACCACCATCTATTGGCTTGGTGATATCAGGTAACAAATTAGTGGAATAGCCTTTAACTCGTTCCAAACTTTTGGGCACAGGCCACACATCAAGAACCTACACTGCATGGCCAATAGTATGTGGACACCCCTTAAAATTAGTGGATTCGTCTATTTCAGCCACACCTGTTGCTAACAGGTGTTTACAAATCGACCACACAGCCTTGCAATCTCCATAGACAAACATTGGCAGTAGAATGGCCCATACTGAATAAAAAATATGACAAATTGGGGTGGATATGTGGTTGGCTGTAGCTCTAAGCAGTTTGCCATCAAGATGATCTGTTTCTGGTAACTTATCATCGGAAAGAGACAACAGCATCCTTTCAACCTCTTCTTTTTCTACTTGTTAAAATTCTAACTTGCAATGCCTCTCATTCATGATTCAGCCTTTTATAAGTGTATATGACAGAGAGCCATCAGTTGGACTCATGGCATTTCTCAA
The DNA here is from genome assembly GCF_021184085.1 of Oncorhynchus gorbuscha. Taxonomy (NCBI): domain Eukaryota; kingdom Metazoa; phylum Chordata; class Actinopteri; order Salmoniformes; family Salmonidae; genus Oncorhynchus; species Oncorhynchus gorbuscha. The sequence goes on from NC_060190.1 coordinate 54,500,437, forward strand.
CTTGTCCACTTAGCACGTCAAAATATTGATTTAAGTAATTTGCAATGTCACGTGGTTTCATAATAAAAATACCCTCTGATTTAACAAAAGAGGCATCCTACCCATTATGACATTCAAAGTTCTCCACATTTTTCCCCCATCACCCTTGACTTAATCGATTTTGTGATCGTCCTTGGTTTCCCCCTCCAGCTCCTCATTGCTTAGGAGTAAATGAGTGCAGCTAGCCCAGACCTCCATTCTGATAAGAGACAAACTAATTACCTACATTATTTCCCACTAATTACATGTAGGCTGACAGGTTACAGGATGACTGATGATGGTGGTCTATTCATAATAATAATGGTCTGAGTACATTGTTTATTACTTGTTCAACACGTGACTGTCTGTTTTAAATACATAATAATAAGATTCAATAAACTCATCCCTGCAGAAAATATACTGAGGGTACAAAACATTGGGAACACCTTCCTAATATTGAGTTGCACCCCCCTTTGCCCTCGGAACAGCCTCAATTCATCGGGGCATGGACTACAAGGTGTTGAAAGCATTCCACAGGGATGCTGGCCCATCTTGACTCCAATGCTTCCCACAGTTGTGTCAAGTTGGCTGAATGTCCTTTGCGCGGTGGACCATTCTTGATACACATGGAAACTGTTGAGGGTGAAAAACCTAGCAGCATTGCAGTTCTTACCATACCCTGTTCAAAGGTACTTAAATCTTTTGTCTTGCCCATTCACCCTCGGAAAGGCACACACACACAATGTCCATCCATCCATGAGAAACAGATGTACTATCTCGATTAAGGAAGCTAAATCAAGCTACATTAAGTGCTATCTCTGACTGATGATCCTTCTACATGTTGGAAAACAGTAAATGCACTGAAGTGTACAATTTCCTCTTCTTCCCTGCACAAGAAGGTTCTGTCGGGCTCTGGCATCATAACTGAGAAGAATGGGATAAGTGATGCTTTTAGTCATCATTTTATCTCGGCAGGCTTTTTATTCAAGTGAAACTGTGGTTTACTTGACCCTGGTCAGTCAATCGACTGCTCTACCATGTGACAGCCTCTAGCTGACTCGACGGTTAACCTGTCAACTTCTATTGAATCTATGTTTTAATTTCAACAATTTACTATATGTGATGTGCTAGATGCCTTGCTTAAGATTTATGTTTAAAAAAATCACCGGGGCTGATATGCTGGATCCAGCTCTCTGGCCCCCTGATTTGCTGAAACATTGACCCATATTTTTACCTGACGATTATATTTGGTACTATCCCCAAGGTAAGGAAGGCAGCCCATGTACTCCTACTTCAGAAAGGTGGTTACCTAAATAATTATCGCCCTATTTCTACATTTCTTGCCTAGCTCAAATATTTGAATCCTTGATTAATTCTCAGCTAAGATCTTATCTTTGAAAGGTATTCTAAATCAGTCGGGTGTTAGATCAGGTCATAGCATAATCGCTGCTGCATCCCTATTTATGAATCATGTGGTTAACTTTATGGATAAAAGGCAACATTGTGCTGCACTCTTCATTGACCTGTCAAAGGCTTTTGACCAATTTAGTCTTTCCTCAATTGGAATAGAACAGGCTGCATGTAACTGGTTAAACTGGTAAAAATGATTTGACAGATAGAACTAAATGTGTGTCTACTGATGGTGTTAAATTCAATTTCCTGGATATTTTGAAAAGTGTCCCGCCGGGGTTGATTCTGGGTCCTGTACTTTTTACTGTTGACGTTAACAATATCGACTGTATTTTTTTTATCTGCACTTGTATGCCGATGATGATGTTGTATATGATATTGCTCCCACAGTTGACCAGGCTCTATCTGAACTACAACCTGCTTTCATTGTATTACAGAAAAATGTTGACCTGAAATGAGTATTGAATGCAGTTAAAATTATGTATATGTTGTCTCTAGAGTGCATAAAAATAACTCTGATGATTTTAAGCATATGTCATTTGGATTGTGTCCATATTGACTGTGTCCCTGCTTACACATATCTTGGCATCTGGATCGATGAAGAGTTGTCCTTTAAAAAGCATATTGATGAGTTAAGAAGCTGAGAAAAAAATGGCTTATTCTATGGAAATAAACAGGTCCTGCCTCTCGCTAAATAGTAGAAAGCAGATTATTCAGTCGACATTCCTACCGGTCCTAGACTATGGCGACATCATCTATATGAATGCAGCTGCCAATTCATTTAAGCCGTTGGATGCACCGCACTTTATTACAGGCAACAATTTTAGTACTCATCACTGCCTTCATCACTGCCTTCATCACTGCCTTCATCACTGCCTTCTCTACCAGAAAGTTGGTTGGCCCTCTTTGATGTTACGTAGGTTGATACACTGCATCCTGTAGCACTAATTCCAAAAAGTTGTGGGACACTGTAAAGTCCACGGAGAATAAGAGCACCTCCTCCTAGCTGCCCACTGCACCGAGGCTAGGAAACATTGTCACTACCGATAAATCTACGATAATCGATCATTTCAATAAGCATTTTTCTATGGCTGACCATGCTTTCCACCTGGCTACCCCTACCCTGGCCAACAGCTCTGCACCCCTGCAGCAAAGCTACCCAAGCCCCACCCGCTTCTCCTTCACTCAAATCCAGACAGCTGATGTTCTGAAAGAGTTGCAAATCTCTTTCTCTTTCTAAAACTATCCGCCGAAATTGTTGTAACCCCTATTACTAGCCTGTTCAACCTCTCTTTCGTATCGTCTGAGATCCCCAAAGATTGGAAAGCTGCCGCGGTCATCCCCCTCTTCAAAGGGGGAGACACTCTAGACCCAAACTTTTATAGACCTATATCCATCCTGCACTGCCCTTCTAAAATCTTCGAAAGCCAAGTTAACAAACAGATCACCGACCATTTTGAATCCCACCGTACCTTCTCCGCTATGCAATCTGGTTTCCGAGCTGGTCATGGGTGCACCTCAGCCACGCTCAAGGTCCTAAACGATATCATAACCGTCATCGATAAAAGACAGTACTGTGCAGCCGTCTTCATCGACCTGGCCAAGGCTTTCAACTCTGTCAATCACTCATCAATCAATCATCATTCTTATCGGCAGACTCAATAGCCTTGGTTTCTCAAATGACTGCCTCGCCTGGTTCACCAACTACTTCTCATATAGAGTTCAGTGTGTCAAATTGGAGGGCCTGTTGTCCGGACCTCTGCCAGTCTCTATGGGGGTGCCATAGGGTTAAATTCTTGGGCCGACTCTTTTTTTTCTTTTTTTGCTCAGCTTCCTATTTCGCAACAAAGCCTCCTTCACTCATGCTGCCAAACATCCCCTTGTAAAATGGACTATCCTACCAATCCTTCACCTCGGCGATGTCATTTACCAAATAGCCTCCAACACTCTACTCAGTAATCTGGATGTAGTCTATCACAGTGCCATCCATTCCGTCACCAAAGCCCCATATACCACCTATCACTGCGACCTGTATGCTCTCGTTTGCTGGCCCTCGCTACATATTCGTCGCCATATTCATTGCTATGGTGACCAGTGAGCTGGTCACCATAGCAACACCTACCCCTCGCACGCGCTCCAGCAGGTATATTTCACTGGTCATCCCAAAGCCAACACTTCCTTTGGCCGCCTTTCCTTCCAGTTCTCTGTTGCCAATGACCGGAACAAATCCCTCTCTAACTTTAAGCATCAGCTGTCACGCCCTGACCTTAGAGAGCTGTTTTATTTCTCTATTTGGTTTGGTCAGTGTGTGATTTGGGGTGGGCATTCTATGTTGTTTTTTTCTATGTTTTGGCCGGGTATGGTTCTCAATTAGGGACAGCTGTCTATCATTGTCTCTGATTGGGAATCATACTTAGGCAGCCTTTTTTCCTTTTGGTAGTTGTGGGCAATTGTCTTTGTTTGTGCATGTATAGCCTTACGGAGCTCCAAAGGACCAAGCAGCATGGAGAAAGGGACTCATGGACATGGGAGGAGATCCTGGACGGTAAAGGACCCTGGAGGCAGGCTGGAGAATATCACCGTCCAAAGGGGGAGATAAAGGCAGCGAAGGAGGAAGGGCGACGATATGAGGAGGCACGTCATTGACGGAAGCCCGAGAAGCCACTCCCCAAATATTTTTCTTGGGGGGGGAGGTTGGCGGAGCTAACGCTATTGTTTTGTTAGCAACATTTGTAAATAAAGAAAAACGTATGCTCACCACGCTGCACCTTGGTACATTCCATAAAACGATCATGACAGCAGCCTACAGATCACTATACCTGTACGCAGCCAATCTGTAAATAGCACACCCAACTACCTCATCCCCATATTGTTATCTTTTTGCTCTTTTGCACCACAGTATCTCCACTTGCACATCATCATCTGCACATCTATCACTCCAGTGTTAATGCTAAATTGTAATTATTTCGCCTCCATGGCCTGTGGCCTATTTATTCCCTTACCTCCCTAATCTTCTACATTTGCACACACTGTACATATATTTTCTATTGTGTTATTGACTGTACTTTTGTGTATGTGTAACTCTGTGTTGTTTTTGTCGCACTGCTTTGCTTTATCTTGGCCAGGTCGCAGTTGTAAATGAGAACTTGTTCTCGACTGCCCCACCTGGTTAAATAAAGGTGAAATAAAAATAAATAAACAAACATCGCCTTATTTTAATTTATAAAGCCCTTGCACAAAAAGTCCCACTATACCTAACATCTTTACTAAACTAGACATATGAGTTACCATGACCGGTCTCAGGGATGGCTAACTCTGGAAATTCCTTTTGTCTCTGAGTTAGATAAATCCGCTTTTACTTTTCTTGCACCTTGTTTGTGGAACAATCTTCAAAATGATCAAGGCTTAGGAGAAGACCGAGATGCAGACAGTTCGAAGTAACAAACGTTTACAAAAACAGGGGGCAGGCAAGTGACAGGTCAAGGGCAGGCAGAGGTCAGTAATCCATAGCAGAGTCCGAAAGGTACAGAACGGCAGGCAGCCAGAGTTCAGTAATCCAGGTAAGTGTCACAAGGTACAGAACTGCAGGCAGACTCAGGGCAGGCAGAATGGTCAAAATCAGGGACTAGAGGCAAAACAAGAGTACCCACTGGTAGGCTAGGCAAGACAAACTGGAAACAGACAAACAGAGAACACATGTATATAATTGATGACCTCATTACTGATGAACTTGTTTGTTTTTTATGACCATGTTTTTCTTTCTTGCATTTTGTATTTTTATTTGTGTATTTTCTGTAATTTATGTAATTTAGGGCTCAACTGTAAAAGAGACATTGGTATCATTATGACTTCCTGATAATATAAAGGTTTTAAAAAATGCCTCAATTTAGATTTGACTAGTCTCAACTGTGTCTGCATTATCGAAGTACAGCTCAATTTACAGACTGCATACAGTATCTATAATTCTTTCTCACAGGTGTGAAACAGAACTCAGGAGCCCCTGATACTGTATGGATGGGAATCACATTTTTTTAAGAATTAGAATATTCAGAGGCTCCAGAGATTGAAAGGCATACTAGTTTTCATGGGTTGGCTTGTACATCACTCCAGAGCCTATGCAGATACACACAGTGTAGCCTATATAATGTACATATAGTTTTGTTTTCATGCTACAGTATATTCATTATGTACAGATTTTCATGCACAGTGTGTTTTTTACTATTTATGTTGCCTTCCATATCAAGTATCCGGGCCCAACGTGAGAATTGTCATTGTGGCTTTGCTCTGGCATTAACCTGTGATGTTAACTGCCCATGTGCATTCCCATTAACACACACAATGAAACCACCTGCTAATTTGCCTAGCACTTTAGGAATAATTGATTTTCGTGATGCAAACAGCTGACAGTTCAATTCAGTTTACTTGTGTAGAAACATTAAAAGCACTATGCTGTTTAGTGTGTAGTCAACCAATTATTTTAGGCAAGATAAAATTATTCCGACACTGATGATGCTGATAGTGGAATACACCAAATCCTGAAATGGGCCCATCACAGTAAGGTGTTTATTAAGATGTTTACGTTTTCTTTGTGATTTAAAAGTTTGTCAGCTTTGTCTGTTGGCCAGGAACAGGCACACTTGCTGCTCTATTTCCTGCTCTTGATGTGAGCGGCAGAAGCAGCAGTGAGGACGGCTCAAGGTTATGTCCTGTGGCGTTTGAAATGGGGCTGGCCAGTCTGGTGGCTCCATGGGCTCAGATTATTGCCCCAGCATGGAGGCAGCAGCAGGAGGAGTATGCATGGCTTTAGTCCCTGCTGTCTGTCACGCATCTCAGTACTGAATCCATTTGGAGAGGGATGGATAGTTGTGTTTTGATGTGAGTGTTTCATCTGCCCAGAGGCAGCAGGAGCTTTGCCTGTGTGATGTTCTATAGTACTATAAGGCCTCCTGTATTTTCAACTGCAATGAGTACACTGACCTGCCATGCCTGTCTTCTCAGGAGTTTCAGAGAATGGGCTATACTCAGAACTCCAACCAGGCTGTATGATTGTTCTATTTATAGGAGCAATAGGTCTTCTGTTTCCCTGCCCAGCTAAAAACGCTAGGGAAGAGATAGCATTTTTACAATGTTACCCGTAATGTTTGAGCGTCGAGTTTTCCTTTAGTTAGGGGAATGAACATTCTATCTATGTTAGCAAAAAACGTTTTTTGTATATTTTGGTTTTAAAGTTAGAACATTCTCTTACGGTTGCCACGATCTCACAATATAAAATATGTTCTGGACACGTTTCATGGGACATTACATTACACATCACGCCCTGTTACAGTTGCCAAGCCCGCCAAGGCCGTAATTGGTGAACCCTTGATCCATTTACAGCTTTTTTTTGTCTGTTTGCAAGGTCAGGAACACACACACAATCTGCTTTTAATTATTATTATTATTTTTTGAATTTTACCCCCTTTTCGTGGTATCCAATTGTTAGTAGGTACTATCTTGTCTCATCGCTACATCTCCCATACGGGTTCTGGAGAGACGAAGGTCGAAAGCCATGCATCCTCCGAAACACACCCAACCAAGCCGCACTGCTTCTTAACACAGTGCGCATCCAACCCGGAAGTCAGCCGCACCAATGTGTCGGAGGAAACACCGTGCACCTAGCGACCAGGTCAGCGTGCACTGAGCCCGGCCCGCCACAGGAGTCACTAGTGTGCGATGAGACAAGGATATCACTACCGGCCAAGCCCTCCCTAACCCGGACCATGCTAGGCCAATTGTGCGTCACCCCACTGACCTCTCGGTCGCGCCCTTCAGCGTCACCCCACTGACCTCTCGGTCGCGCCCTTCAGCGTCACCCCACTGACCTCTCGGTCGCGCCCTTCAGCGTCACCCCACTGACCTCTCGGTCGCGCCCTTCAGCATCACCCCACTGACCTCTCGGTCGCGCCCTTCAGCGTCACCCCACTGACCTCTCGGTCGCGCCCTTCAGCGTCACCCCACTGACCTCTCGGTCACGTACTTCAGCGTCACCGGAAGTTGTTCCGCTAGCGGGACGCCTTATTGAAAATTACAACTTTAACATGACCCTGCAGTTTACCTATAACATGGGCTGATGGTGAAGTAGACATACTTGGTATTCATATCACAACATATATAAATAAGCTCACCACAATGAATTTGATCAGAAAACTTGTAAAAATAGACCAGATCCTGCAACCATGGAGAGGTAAATACCTGTGTATTTTTGGGAGAGAAAAAAAGAAAAACAATTGCCCTGATTAACTCCTTAGTCATATCTCAGTTTACTCACTTACTTATGGCGTGGCCTACTCCTGATATGAGCAAAATATTTAGCTTTATCTAGGACGCTAAACCAGACAAAATAAAACATGCTTATGTATATTATGAATATGAATTGAGTGGGATTAGATAAAATATAAAAGCACTAAGCCTCTCTCTAAAATCTTCACTTATTCAAAAGTTTAATTTGAACCCTAAATGGTTCTCAAGTAGATTACTAAGAAAAGCATTGTTTGCCTTTATCCTCTTTGCCTTTGTGCAGATTGCCATGTCTCATTTTCAATAAATTTAAGTATCTCTCTTTTTCAAACAAGTATTGCAGAGCTGGCTACAATTTCAATTCCATCCCCCTGAAAAGATAGAACAAATATTATGGCTGAACTCAAATGTGCTGGTTGATGAAATACCTGTATTTATAGGAAAGATTTTTGAAAAAGGTATTTTGTTCTCAGAGTTATGTTATGAGTTATGTCCTTCATGGTGTTATCAGAATTGTACGAGAAGGTCTGCTCATTCCAAGACTATAACCAATTGATTACAGCATTACCCCAAAAATGTAGGAGGCAGGAGGTCAGCGGGAACTGGTCTGTCTGCCCAGTATAAAGGATCAAAACTGGCGGAGAAATAAAAATAGCATAAATAGGAAAGTATACCCGTTTCATTTGAGGACCAGGATGTTGACAACTGTGCCATACAGATTGCAAAATAGTTGGGAAGAGGTTTTTGATGTACAGATTCCATGGAACAGGTGTATGAGTTGATATATAAAACAACGCAAGATTCAAGATTTGTGCTTTTCAACTAAAATTATTATATAGAATTCTTGCCACCAACAAAATGTTGAATATTTGGGGCATAAAATCATTGAAGCTCTGCAGATTTTTTTGTGAGGATACAGAATCAATAGACCATTTATTTTGGTATTGCCCTCAGGTAACCTGTTTCTGGTCTCAGGTTCAGGAATGGCTGAAAATGCATAGCGTTGATCTAAAATTGACCCTACAATTGACTCTAAAAATCTTTGTCCTCATGTACAGTTGTAAACCGTAGTCTGACTTTTTTATGCCGGTTTTGGAGCAGAGGCTTCTTCCTTGCTGAGCGGCCTTTCAGGTTATGTCGATATAGGACTCGTTTTACTGTGGATATAGATACTTTTGTACCTGTTTCCTCCAACATCTTCACAAGGTTCTTTGCTGTTGTTCTGGGATTGATTTGCACTTTTCGCACCGAAGTACATTCATCTCTAAGATACAGAGCTTGTCTCATTCCTGAGCGGTATGTCAGCTGCGTGGTCTCATGGTGTTTATACATGCGTACTATTATTTGTACAGATGAACGTGGTACCATCAGGCATTTGGAAATTGCTCCCAAGGATGAACCAGACTTGTGAAGGTCTAAAAAAAAAAATCTGAGGTCTTGGCTGATTTCTTTTGATTTTCCCATGATGTCAAGCAAAGAGGCACTGCGTTTGAAGGTAGGCCTTGAAATACATCCACAGGTACACCTCCAATTGACTCAAATGATGTCAATTAGCCTATCAGAAGCTTCTAAAGCCATGACATCATTTTCTGGAATTTTCCAAGCTGTTTAAAGGCACAGTCAACTTAGTGTATGTAAACTTCTGACCCACTGGAATTGTAATTAGTTAGAAGTGAAATAATCTGCCTGTAAACAATTGTTGGAAAAATGACGTGTGTCATGCACAAAGTAGATGTCCTAACCAAATTGCCAAAACTATAGTTTGTTAACAAGATATTTTTGTAGTGGTTGAAAGACGAGTTTTAATGACTCCAACCCAAGTGTATGTAAACTTCCAACTTCAACTGTATACAGTTGGCATTGCTGATATGATGTTAGTTGCCCTTGATGTCCTTTGTTTTAAATGTATTATTATTTTTGTTAAAAAAATGTTGCATTGTTGTTTAATGTTTTCTTCTGTCTTTTTCTTTTTCTCTTTAGTTCATTCTCTTGGTTGTTGCATTGGGGGGGGTTCTTGGGGGAATGGAATGAACTGTATTCTTTTATTTATTTATTTTCTTGGGGGGACTGTGGGAGGAGTCTCGAATTGTTGAGGGACAGCTATTGGGGAACTGTGGGGGGGGGGGGGGGGGGGGGGGGGATCTTGGAGTGTTCGGGTTCACGTTTTTTGGCCTGGTGGGAGATCTGTCAACGTGCCCTTGAGCAGGACATTGACCCTGAATGCTTCTGTGTGTCACTCTGAATGGGAGTCTGTTGGATGACTGGTATGATGTAGTTGTTGAGCGGCTTCACTGCAAGTATATTGTATGTTTCAGATATAAAAAAAAAACACAAAAAAACATACAGTGCAGATAAATTATTCTAATGAATTATTTTACACTATCTTATCACAGCACTGGCAAACCATGGTTGACCAACTCCCTGACCATGTATATGGCTCTGGGTATAACCAACCTAGGACCAAGATTCCAAATCATGGACCTAATAGCAACTAGCCGGATTTCCATCAGAAAATATCGCTACAGAATATGGTTTGTTAAATCAATCATACAAGACAACACTAATAATGCCGTTTCTAAAGCAACATATTAAAATTCCATTCCAATTCCTCTTTAAGGCATGTAAAAATCAGTTTTAGACAGTGGACTTATGAATTGATTCAATATGATTATTCACCATTATGTAGCTCTTTTCTACCATACTAAAGGTCTAGGGAATATTATTTCCAATGCTACGGTTTAGTTTGTTGTATCCAGCTGGTTGTAATACCAGCACTGCTGTGTGATTTAAAAAACAACAACATTTACTACAGCTTTAATGGGTCTTAGAAAAGTGTTCAAGTCTCAAGTCACTACTTTACACTGCATTAAAACATCAAGCTCCATTCAAAAAACACTTTGCTTTTTAGTTTTCATTAGACCGTGGTAGAAATACCGCTCAATTATCAAGGGGCCAAATCACTGTGTGGATGAGTTGGATTTCTACAAGCTTAGATGCCATGAAGTCAAATACAAACTCGTATTTTACCCTCAGCATCTCCCAGCGCCTCAGGTCATCCATCATTCCCAACACACCCATGGTGATTGGGTTTGGTTTGGTGTGGACTGGGGGAGAGGCAGTTTTCCATCCCTGAGCAGAATACTATTATGATTAAATGGGATGTTGCTGTTCACCCACACCTCTGTCACTCTGCTTTAGTCGCCCCCTCATTCTCCAAAACTATTTATAGCTTTCACAGACACTGTTCTCCAACCCATTCCCTAATGGATTATACAGTACTTCAGTGCCTTGCAAAAGTATTCATCCCCTTTGGCGTTTTTCCTATTTTGTTGAATTACAACCTGTAATTTAAATGGATTTGTATTTTGATTTCATGTAATGGACATACACAAAATAGTCTAAATTGGTGAGGTGAAATGAAAAAAAAAATACTTATTTAAAAAAATTATAAAAAAATTAAAACCGGAAAGGTTTTGCTTGCATATGTATTCACACCCTTTGCTATGAAGCCCCTAAATAAGTTCTGGTGCAAACAATTGCCTTCAGAAGTAACATAATTAGTTAAATAAAGTCCACCTGTGTGCAATCTAAGTGTCACATGATCTCTCACATGATCTCAGCATATATACACCTGTTCTGAAAGCCCCCAGAGTCTGCAACACCAAGCAAGCGGCACCATGAATACCAAGGAGCTCTCCAAACAGGTCAGGGGCAAAGTTGTGGAGAAGTGTAGATCAGGATTGGGTTATGGAAAAATATCAGAAACTTTGAACATTCCACAGAGCACCATTAAACCCATTATTAACAATGGTAAGAATATGGCACCACAACAAACCTGCCAAGAGAGGGCCGCCCACCAAAACTCACTGACCAGGCAAGGAGACCTTTAATCAGAGAGGCAACAAAGAGACCAAAGATAACCCTGAAGGAGCAGCAAACCTCCATAGCGTTGATTGGAGTATCTGTCTATAGCACCACTTTAAGCTGTGCACTCCGGAAGAGTAAGCCAGAACAAAAGCCATTGCTTAAAGAACAAAAGCCATTGCTGAAAGAAAAAAATAAGCAAACACATTTGGTGTTCGCAAAAAGTTATGTGGGAGACTCTCCAAACATATGGAAGAAGGTTCTCTGGTCAGATGAGACAAAAATTGAGCTTTTTGGCCATCAAGGAAAACGCTATGTCTGGCGCAAACCCAACACCTCACATCACCCAGAGAACACCATTCCCACAGTGAAGCATGGTGGTGGCAGCATCATGCTGTGGAGATGTTTTTCATCGGCAGGGACTGGGAAACTGGTCAGGATTGAAGGAATGATGGATGACACTAAATACAGGGAAATTCTTGAGGGAAACCTGTTTCAGTCTTCCGGAGATTTGAGACTAAGACAGAGGTTCACCTTCCAGCAGGACAATGACCCTAAGCATACTGCTAAAGCAACACTTGAGTGGTTTAAAGGGAAACATTTAAATGTGTATGAATTGCCTAGTCAAAGCCCAGACCTCAATCCAATTGAGAATCTGTGGTATGGCTTTTGCTGTACACCAGTGGAACCCTTCCAACTTGAAGGAGCTGGAGCAGTTTTGCCTTAAAGGATGGGCAAAAATCCAAGTGGCTACATGTGCCAAGCTTATAGATGTCACGCCCTGACCTTAGAGAGACTTTTTATGTCTCTATTTGGTTTGGTCAGGGTGTGATTTCGGGTGGGCATTCTATGTTTTGGCTGGGTATGGTTCTCAAACAGGGACAGCTGTCTATCGTTGTCTCTGATTGGGACCCATACTTAGGTAGCCCTTTTCCCTCCTTTCGTGGTGGGTAGTTAGCTTTGTTTGTGGCATTTTGTCCTGTAAGCTTCACGGTTGTTTTCTCGTTTGTTGTTTTGTTGGCGTCATTTTTAAAATAAAAGGAAAATGTACGCTCACCACGCTGCCCCTTGGTCCACTTCTTTCAATGGCCGTGACAATAGAGACATACCCCAAGAGACTTGCAGCTGTTATGCAAGCTCAAGTTTTTCAATTTTTTTTGTCTTATTTCTTGTTTGTTTCAAAATAAAACATATTTTGCATCTTCAAAGTGATAGGCATGTTGTGTAAATCAAATGATACAAACCCCCCAAAAATACATTTTAAATCCAGGTTGTCAGTCAACAAAATAGGAAAAATGCCAAGGGGTGAATACTTTTGCAAGCCACTGTATGTACTGTACCGTATAGTGAAAGGAAAACTGCTGTCAGAGTAATGGAGTGTGTGGGATTATTTTTTGGAAATAAGCACAAAGAAAAATGTTTATGAAGTCAGCTTTCTGGGCCCGAAATGGAATTGTGCTGTATTACATTTCGTATGGATGGTGCATGTTTTTCTGACATTTTATGCCAACTCGTCTTTGCATTTTCAAATGAGTTTGATGATCTCTCTCTCTCATCGCCAGGACTCACTTGTTGAATATTCAGAGAATGTGGTCTGAAACGCAGTGGTTCATGATACTATCAGGGATGTTTGTACATACCGTACTGTATACTGAAAAGAAGACTGCAGTCAGAGTAATGGAGGGGCGGCAGGTAGCCTAGTGGTTAGAGCGTTGGGCCATTAACTGAAAGGTTGTTAGATCAAATCCCCGAGCTGTCAAGGTACAAATCTGTCGTTCTTCCCCTGAACAAGGCAGTTAACTCACTGTTCTTATACTGTCATTGTAAATAAGAATTTGTTCTTAACTGACTTGCGTAGTTAAATAAATGTTGCATGTTTTCAGGCTTAATGCAGTCATTGCCCATGTTTTATGGATGTGTGAAGTGTGTTAGTGGTTATCTGGCTGTGATCTCCCTCAGGGGGGGGGGGGATACAGGGATCACACTGCACACAGGGGCCATTCCTTTACAGTACTGTCCATACCCTCAGCAATACAGCTGGCATTGAAAAGCATCATGATCTGGAAAATACTCATAGATATTTCCTCCCACTAATGTGTGCTTATTTGAAATTGTTTGTGTTTGTGAATTAAAGAGTGTATGTGTACTGTATGTTTCCTTTACTCTACTCTGGCCCCTTTCCAAGCTCGTGCTGCTGTCCATGGTGCTGAAACACTCGAGCCGAAGAAACCATAGAGCCCATTGCTGAGTAAACCCCAGAGTGGCTTGTTGCCGGGAAACCGCACCTGGCATTCTTCCAAAAGCTCCCAGTGAGATCAGTCCTTTTGAAGCAGTAGTATTTTCAACCTCTCCTTTTCCATGTGGTCTGATTGCCATTATTGCTAGTATCCAGGGATTCAGTTGGGATTTTGTGGAAGTTCTGTTTTTGATTGCTTTTTCATTATGATTTTCAAAATGTATATGATGCTGTTACATTAGCTATGACCAACTCAAGGTTGTAAAAATATATTTTATTTATTAATGGTGGTGAGAGCTAGTAGGCAGGCCTGTGTTATTTTAATAAAGTAGTGTGATGAGACATCCCCACTCTGTCTGTCCCTCTCTGTGTCTGTCCCTCTCCTCTGGATAAATCAAAGTAGGTCTCAAATCTGTGTCCCTCCCAGTATGTGTCTGCAGAGTCATTAACCCATGCCTTTGGTCTGTGGGTGCTCTCCTTCTAGTTGAGCTGATAGATAGTTCAGCTTTGGTCTTTTCTATCCCTCCTTCTCCACCTCTCTTTTGTTTCTCCTAGAGGCCTCTGCCTCTCAGTATTCCCCTCTGAAAATGTGTTGCATGTGGTGTAGATGTGTTGTCCTGTAGTGTGTACAGTATGTGGGTTGGTCCAGTTGAGACACACAGGCAGGCAGGGATTTTCTCCATGTCTCTCAGTAGTGTTGCCATACTTCCAGTTCCACAGGATTTGTGTCTTCATATATCTCTTTATCTCCTCTCCTCTGCCTCCCACCTCACAGTTGTAAATCTGATCAATGTAGGTGTGGAGAATAAAGGTGAATGGATCCTTATTTCCAACCACATTTTCCAGGCATGAATTGTGCCTATGCAACAATAATTAGGTGGGCACTTACATTTGTCCTATTTCACACATGTACAAGTGTGTGAATTGGAAATTCGTTTTTTTTGCATATCCCACTCCCCCTGAAACACGCTTGGAGAGTGTGGCCACGGCTAGCCATTAACGGTGACCCTGTAGCAATTAGGGTTAAGTACCTGTAGCAATTAGGATTAAGTACCTTGCTCAGGGGCACATTGACAGATTGTTCACCTATTCGGTTTAGGGATTCAAACTAGCGACCTTTCGGGTTACTGGCCCAACGCTCTTAACCGCTAGGCTACCTGCCGCTGATGTGATATTCAACTCTCTCATACACTGAGCCTGAACCACTTCCTCATCCTTTTTTTCTCCTCACACGGCAAAGTCAAGAATGTCCTTCTCTATCCAGCAGTAACCTCATTTTTTAAATCCCTCTACCATCTAATTACATACAGTACCAACCCTTTTATCTCTCTCTCTCTTTTCATCTCCCTCTCCCCTCTCTCACTTTCTCTTTCGCTCATTCTTTCTTTCGCTCTCTCGCTCCACCTCTCTCTTTGTTCACACCAACCCAATGATTTATGTTGTAATATGCATACATACTTTTCTCTAGCAGTCCCAGAGAAGACATTTGTGGAATTCACGACATTCAGTGGACTAGGCGAGGCTGGACAATAATAGCCTTATTAAAAAAGCAGTCTGTTTGATGACTGGGTTATAAAATGTCTGTATATTTATCTGTGTTTTGCAATTTGAGGCAGGCAGAATCTCATTTGTTTCATTAATTTATGGAACACTGGCTTTCGCTGCATCCTTCCATAATTATAATACTCCTCTAATGAGTGTACAGGTCCTGGCTGGAATAAAATATATATTATTTGA
Organism: Oncorhynchus gorbuscha; assembly: GCF_021184085.1. NCBI lineage: Eukaryota > Metazoa > Chordata > Actinopteri > Salmoniformes > Salmonidae > Oncorhynchus > Oncorhynchus gorbuscha. Next base: position 54,515,978 of record NC_060190.1, read on the forward strand.
ATATCATTTTAATCTCTGGCTTGGTCAGATAATGAATGGGAAAAGTTTTCTGGAGAGGTCTTTCCTCTCCTTGTTATTCTAATTCCCTTCTGTTGATATATTCTGGGTGTATAGGGGCCTCTGAAACTGTAGCATCTGCAAATCCTCCTAAAGAAATTGATTGCGGTCTTGGAATTTCTCGAAAGATCCTTTTGCTCATACTCAAACAAAGAACTGTAGTTTGCAAATGACGCATCACACCATGCATGAAATTCAAACTTATCTGGCTCACACAGCTTTGCAAATAGCCCCTGATACGATCCACTCCATTGCACAACTGAAATGGAAAGTAGTTCCTCTTCTGATCAGGGGGGTGCTCTAAGAGGACTGCATTAGTCCGCTACTCCTTGACTGTTATTACTTTTCAATTCATTGTGATTTAGTAGTAGTATTAAACTTAATATCACACCCTGGACCATAGAGAGTCTTTTTATTCTCTATTTTGGTTAGGTTGGGGTGTGACTAGGGTGGGTGATCTAGTGCATTTATTTCTATGTTGGCCTGGTATGGTTCCCAATCAGAGGCAGCTGTTTATCGTTGTCTCTGATTGGGGATCATATTTAGGCAGTCAATTTCCCCACTGGTTTTTGTGGGATCTTGTTTTTGTGTTGATGCCTGTGAGCGCTACAGAACGTCACATTTCGTTGCTCTTTATTGTTTTTGTGACTTTCAATTAATAAACATGTGGAATTCTACGTACGCTGCGTCCGAGTATGATTACCACGACGATCGTGACACTTAAAGTAAAGGACTATAATAGTACAGGGTACACATTGTATGAATTCTGATTTAGACCAAATTGAAAAAAAGTGCAATATACCATACAATACACATGGTTGGTTAACAGTATTTTTGACCCAAACCAAATTTATTCATCCCTTTGTCTTCCAAGGAAAGGTGCTCTCACACTCCTGCTATCTCCCTGTCTGTGTCTCTATGTCTCTTCCTCTTCCAATTTTTCCTCATTTAATTGGTGCTGAAGGCTTCTGACTGATTTATCAGGTGGGATGGGATGGTGTGCGGCACAAGGTATACTGGGCCACAAAACAACAGTGTGGAACTGTGATATGACAATCAGTGGTGGAGAGGGTGGAGAACACAAAGTTGACATGACATTCATGTAATGGGTTGTTAGCCCTGCGGACCTCTATTAGACGAGGCATACTTTTTAATTTGAAGAAATAGTGCTGAGATATAAATTCTTAGTGATTGTCTATACAGTAATATTTATATGTAATGTTATGGTTCTGTAAGTAAAACAAACAAACATGAGCTGGCACACACCCAGAAAAAGGATTTTGCGTGGAGGTGCTGACTAACAGCGAATAAACTATAAAAATAGAGTCGCACATAACCTGGTTCAAGTAGGGTGACATCACCCTGAAGAAGGTACGATGATGCTGAAGGGTTGGTGATTTACCCAATAAATTACTGGGAGTTTATATATGGCGTGTGTGACTCTTTATTTTTTTTAATAGTTTATGGTTCTGTAAGTCACCTCTGTCAGATGGTAGAGAAACATGTTATTGTATAGGCCTACCAACCCTTACAAAAAAACAGTGAAAAAACAGAGTGGCGTCTCAGGGTGTACTCAACCCCATCTCTGAGGGCAGTCGCTCATTACTGTGCTGCACTTGTTGCCGTCTGAGACCGTCTCAAAGTTGCGTCTGACCCACTTTAATAGGAGCACAAGCAGCACCGTGGCATTTTGAGACTGGTGGACAGACTAATTATGTTAACGTACCCGTCCCTTTTCACCTGCCCCACACACATTACTCTGGGTAATTGTTTTTGGAGAGGGGCATTGGTCATCTCTGGAGGAGAAAAGCAATAGTCAAAAGAACTCTTCAAAGTGCATTACCTTGTAACATTGACGAGGAGTTAGGAGACTGCAGTGCAGATCCAGAGGATCCTGCTTTCATTCTGTTGGAGAAATTACATTTCAGTTGCTATGGCTATCACACACAGCGCCCAGACAGCACACTGTAGTTGGTTAGCTGGAACAAAGTGCAGGCTTGTCCTTAAGATTTCACCTGGTTTGACTCAGTATACAGTATCGCTCATTGCTTGTTCAAGACTAGACATGAAACATACTCCCCCAGAGGAACATCATGGGATCTTTATCATTCATCTTGAAAATATGATCCATAAACCATTACGCTGGATAATCAGTTGCCAAATGAAAGAGGTTCTAACATGGCTAACTTTAATCCCACAGAGAGCCTGGGTTTTCTTCCTTTATGACCTCAGCCCACTTTATATAGAGATTACTGAAGTATGAAAGTGGAGTCCACATCCCATTCTTCTGTGGCCTAACAGATGCGAAGGCACATCCTACAGACATATCTGCTGTGGAGGTTGTCTGACCAATCTCCACTCAATGGCGAGAGCAAACAAGGGTCAGGCAGGCGAGCGGATGGGAGTGGAGGGGAGCAGACAGGTGCGGGCAGAACAGTCCTATGCTGTGCGTGTTTGTGATTTGATTAAGAGCCAACATCTGGCCACAGTCCATTCTGGCCTAATTTAATAAGAGGAGGTTCAATGGGCACCAGGGCACCCCAACACCACAGCTGATGGAAGGGGAACAGAGTAGGAGAGATTGCTCTGTACTCCTGGACAGGACACTCCTGGAAAAGACGCTCTGACCACAGGACAGCAGGAAAGCTAGAGGGGAATCTACTTATATAGAGGGCAGAGCAGAGGAAGGGAGAAGAGGAAGGGTGAGCCATCCCTTTATCCTTGGTTGACCTTAGGACCCACCCTTGTCAGCAGATACTCCACCTGCACCACACCCGTAGCCAGCTTTCTATACAATCCACATTTCTATGTGAGATGCAATGCTATTTGTTTGGGTTTGACCTCCTTAACCGTTTAGTTTGCTGGGTTATTTTTATGTAGACTTGTCTAACTTGACTGTTGGGTAGGAAAAATTAACGGGATTCCAATTTCCAGTAGGGGTGAGCTGATTACCACCAGTTCAGTGCAAGTCATTTTCTTCCACTATTCGACCTGTCAGAGCCTTGAATCTGGCTGCTGCTACTAATGAATACACATGTTTTCCCTTGTACAATATTAAGACTACTTGAGTAAAGGGCATATTCTATTGAACATATTGCATATTCTATTCTAGTGATAATATGACTGAGGTTTTAAGATGAAACAAGAATTTGCCTCTTTTTAGGATGAGGATGGGAATTGAGGACATGTGAGTGCATAGAAATGAATTTAGTCTAAGTGAGGGAGAGAGGGGGCACCTGCTCGTTACCAGGGCAACGGAATGGTTGGACGCACCTTTCTCTTAGTCTGAGGGAGATATGACTTACTGAGGGAGCGGAGGAGAAAAGTGAGGGTGATAGGAAGAAAGGAGAGAGGGAGGTGGCAGGCAGTGATGCTTATTGACAGAAATGTAGTCTTGTAAAACACAGCCTCTGTCAGCCTCGAGAGTTTAAAGAGTATAACAGAGAGGAGGTAAGGAGGGAGGGAGGGAGAGCGAGGGAAGGAGGGAGGGGAGAGGTATGAGTGCTCCCATTGCTCACTTGCTGTGAACTCCACTGATGTGGACATTCTCCCCAGAAAGCATCAGCAGCCCAAGCAAGTAGGATGTCACAGAGAAAGAGGAGCTTCACTTTCGGAGCATATGGAGGGTAAGGATGAAAGCCATTCGGACAACAGATAACATTTACTCATGTGTGTTGCTCGGCAGGCTAGAAATGTCCTTGGTGGGGGATAGTAATGGGGAGGGGTTATAGATAGCAAAACCTGGTATGGAATTAACTCCATCACTGAAGAATTAGGCCTGAGATCTAATGAGATGACCTGGGGTATAATGCTTTAGATGTTGAGCAGACTAGCAGTTGGGAGAAAGATACCAAGGTCAGACAACAGTGTCTGCTCTGAACTACAGCTCGTTAACATCTATGATTATCTCTGAAAGTTACTGAAGTGATTTCATAATGAGCTCAATGAAACAGGAGTTGAGTTGGAGATAGAAATAGAGGGGCAATGATGAAATATTCTCCAACACACATTTACCACTGTGATCATTACCTCTTAAATTACAATAGTAATGTGTGTTGGAGAGTAATGTCTTTCATTTATGACCAACCAGTGAGTTTGATTGTTTTTATTCTCAGCATCGGAAAGTTTGGCATAGTGGGTGTGTGTATGTTTATTTGTTTGCCTGCGAGACAGAGGTTCGCCATAGGTTTTAGGTTTTATTCAGGGTACTATTAGATGCTGCTGGGAATTTGTTGCATTGATGAGGACAAGAGTTCAAGGGATGTTGTTAAACCAGTCTATATGGGGCCTCCCGAGTGGCGCTGCGGTCTAAGCCATTGCATCGCATTCAAGACAAGACTAACTACCAATTGGGGAGAAGGGGTAAAAAAGTACCCCAAAAATATATAAAAATTAATAAATAATAGTCTCTATATAGTGTACGGTCTCTGTGTAAAAGACACATTGACAGATCTGTTGCAATGAATTGTGTTTTTGTGGTCGGTGGGTGGCATATGAAGAGTTTAGCTAGATGTGGCTTACATCAATGCATTATAATGGTATGAATGTTGGTTAGTGAGATTTTACTGTAAATTACACACTTTAGCACAGAAATGATGTGCATTCAAGGATGTATGATGTTGTGTAGACGAGCTGCATCGAAACCCCTTGGCACTGGAATAACTCTTAACTTCCATCATTATGTTGCCCTGGCCCTGGGCACTGACAGCTACATGCAGGAAAACATTTCACTCATGAGACTCAGAGTACAAACTAAGCCTTTGGCTGACCCTTATGCCCTGTGTGAATAGTACAGTACAGTGGGTGTGGAGTTCCATGGACACAGTTTGATTCAAAGTTTAACACAATCGCCCACCCTCCAGCCAAGCATCAACCGATTGTTCAGGCTCTAAATGCTGTGGTTGGCACTGAAGTGAATTCCATGGATAGAGTGAGATTCTTAGATATTTTTGTGCGTCAGGTTTACGCAGCTATAGAAGTGGGGGAGGAACCACCATTCACATGCATGTGTACACACACACAGAGACACGCACACACACACATACAGCTCTGAGTAGTGGAGCACATTAGATAGTCCCACTGACCGCCATCTGCACTCTGAGAAATGGAGCTTGTCCCCGTGTTAATGGAGATTTTATTCCTCGAATGTGTTTTTTTGTCCCATCTTTATAACCGCAATGCATCTTTCCATACACAGCCTCCCAGAGCATGTACATCAAACTGTGCCAAGAGGTACTCAGGACATTGGGGGAGAATAATACATAGGGCGAGAACACTAATACATAGAGCCTTTGTCTATATGAAGAAATAAAACACAACAACACTGTTCAGATCAGTCACGTGGTTCAAAATACTATACTGCACCCTATAGAAGGTGTGGGCCTCAGGGAAGAATAAGGAATACTGTATAGAAGGCATGGTGAAAAGCCATGCTGACATTACTGTACAGTGCATTCGGAAAGTATTCGGACCCCTTGAGTTTTGTCACATGGATGACGCTGGAGAGACGAAGCAGGTACGGGGAGTAAAACATTTAATAATAACGGACATGGCACCAGACAGGAACAGCATCAGCAAAAGTAATACTGACAAAAAACTATTAATTCAGCAGTGGGGAACAGAGCAGGGAACTGACAAATATAGGAGGGAAATAAAAAGGAGATAAGTCCAGGTGAGTCCAATAATGTTGATGCGTGTGACGAGGGAAGGCAGGTGTGCGTGATGGATGGCAGGAGTGCGTGATGCAGTGTAAACTGGCGCCCTCAAGTGCCAGGGGGAGGGAAGAGCGGGAGCAGACGTGACAAGTTTATCCCAATGTTCTCTGCAGATCCTCTCAGATCTACTATTTTCAGGGGTCTCCAGAGATGTTCGATCGGGCTCTGGCTGGGCTACTCAAGACATTCAAACTTGTCCCGAAGCCACTCCTGCGTTGTCTTGGCTGTGTGCTTAGGGTCGTTGTCCTGTTGGAAGGTGAACCTTCACCCCAGTCTGAAGTCCTGAGCGCCCTGGAGCAGGTTTTCATCAAGGATCTCTCTGTACATTTCTCCATTAATCTTTCCCTCGATCGTGACTAATCTCCCAGTCCCTGTCGCTGAAAAACAACTGCAGAGCATGATGCTGCCACCGCCATGCTTCACCGTTGGGATGGTGCCAGGTTTCTTCCAGACATGTCGCTTGGTATTCAGGCCAAATAGTACAATCTTGGTTTCATCAGACCAGAGAATCTTGTTTCTCATGGTCTGAGAGTCCTTTAGGTGCCTTTTGGTAAACACAAGCGGGCTGTCATGTGCTTTTTACTGAGGAGGGGCTTCGTCTGGCCATAAAGGCCTGATTGGTGGAGGGCTGCAGATTGATGAGGGAAAAAATCAATTTAATCCATTTTAGAATAAGGCTGTAACGTAACAAAATGTGGGAAAAGTCAAGGGGTCTGAATACTTTCCGAATGCACTGTACACTGTACATACTTGAGTGTTCAGGCTGGACATGGTTTTCTATTAGTTTTCTTTGACTGTATGCATTTATTTGTTCATTTTTCAAAAGGAACATTAGCTTTTAGTATCAAGAGAAATTCTTGAGAGGAAGAAGGCCCTGAAAATGTAACAAAGGACATTTCAACCTTCAGTTTAGCCATGAGCTAGAACAACCCTGGAGTAGTACATCCCTGGAAGGAAGGGAGGCAGGTAGGGAGGGAGGTAGGTAGGAAGAGAGGGAGGGAGATGGGGTAGTACAACCCTGGGACATAAGGGAGCTACGGAGATAGGTAGGGAGGGAGTAGTACAACCCTAGGAGGGAAGGAGTTGGGGCGTCTCATTATCTTTTGATTTTTCTTTTCCTCTCCCTATCCCAACATAAAGAGGGTAAAGGTGACATTGTCCTTTTTGTATGCATAGCTGACTATCATATATTAAATGACAGAAATGCTCCTATCTTTGTGTTACTGTACCTAAAAAAATTTTTCCTTCTACTTTTTATTTGCATATAAGCAATTTATAAATATTGTACATTCTAAGAGGAAACCCCCCCAAAAAGTGTGTGTTATTGTAACATTGTACAATATAGTATGTTGTGTTTATATTTTTCCGTGTATATAGCAGTCAGACATGAGAGTGCATATTGACACGCACGCACACACACACACACACGCACGCACGTACGCACGCGCGCACGCACGCACGCACGCACGCACGCACGCACACACACACACACACACACACACACACACACACACACACACACACACATAGCCTATAGGTCCACACCGAAAGATAAAGGCATCATGCAAGACAGTATGATTCCCTTGACAAACCCCTAGATTCAGTAGGCTTTAGATATAACTTCCTAATTATGTTACTGACATTTATTTGATAAGATAAAAATTCATGTTTTATATTATTATGGTTGGTTTGATACCATGATCTGTATTATTATTATTATTATTATTATTATTATTATTATTGTTATGCTGGCTGCCTGGTTGTGACATTGTTTTTGTGCAGGAGTGTTTTCCACTGTGTACCGTTAACACCAAAACAGAGATTTCCCCTCAGTCAGCAGAAAGAGGAGCAGAGAGCGACTCCTGAGTGACAGCCTGATATTTGTTATTGCTAACAGTCGTTTCCTGTTGGCCGTTTCCTGTTGTCTTACAACAGCTTTCAAGTTGTGCAGAATGTCATACTGTAACAATGAGGTGGGACTACTTGTTTGTATAAACACAACTATAAATACATCTTGCGAGAGAGTTTAACAGTTGGTTCTGGTTTTTGGATTGTTAAGCAAAATGTTGCATTTTTCACGTTACCTATCTTATAAAACAGGTAGTCGGTCTATAGGTAGTTCCTCATCTCCTTAGCTGTAGTTCCTCATACTGTATCATCAGCCATGTAGAGACAAAGAAGAGGTCCTGAGGGAACCTATCACTCTTCTCTACAGACCACAGGAGGCTGCTGAGGGGAGGACGGCTCATAATAATGGCTGGAATGGAATGGTATCAACCACATAGAAACCATGTTGTTGATGTATTTGATACCATTCCATTTATTCCGTTCCAGCCGTTACTATGAGCCCATCCTCCCCAATTAATGTGCAAAAAAACTCCTGTTCCAGACTGAACCTTCAGCTCTACTGAGCCATCCAGTGGCACAGCCATTCCACTGCAAGATGCACCCATACATCTAAAGCATGTTTCACCACTCCTCCTGCCTGCCCCGTCCTAAAACCCTTAAGAAGGCCAGAAGCCAAAATGTGTTGGTTCTACTTTTAACAATAAAGACGCCTGAATATCCTGTCGACTTCAGTTTGCTCCTCAATTCATGCTCCTTGGTTGGAGTAGTAACGTCAGTGATCCCTTTGCACTGTCCTGTCCTCAGGACAGGGATTCATCTAATCTCTGCTGCTAATATCCCCTAGAACTCAAACAAGGCATGAATGGATCACTTTAAATTGTAGAAAATGCCCTCAGAATAGATTAGATAAGGGAGATAATATTAAACCATGCTGGGCTTAAAGTATGCTTTTAGGATGCACGTTGGGTCACTGGCTTGGCATTGGAAAATCTGAACTGCTTCAGGGGCCGTCGCTTGTCTCATTCATCAACCTGATAGGGCCTGTATGAAAAGAGAGGGAGAAAGGTAGGGTAGATGAATGTCATCCATCCAATGTCACCTAGTCAGCATTGATGAGGTCTGCAGCAGTATGCAAGTTATGCCCAGCAGATTGTATGACTTCGGTACAAAAGCATATTCAATCTGCTGTGCCATCCTATATTAACCTAGAATACCTGTTGTGTTCTAAAGACTAATCTCCCGTTGATGGGGTGTGTGAAGGCTACATGTACCTTTTATTTCATCTCTCTCTCTCTCTCTGATACTTTCTGATGGATGGCTTTTGTTTGAGTTTGATTTCCTATGAATGACAGACATTTGTTTGATTGGCTTAGGATTCAGGGGGGCAGGGATAAGTGGTGATTAGCAGTTGATTGATTGACCGTATTAAGCATTTATTCAGCATTTACTCCACGACGGCTCCTGTGATTGATCCAGGCAGAGCGTTTGCCTGGTTTGATTTGTATGCAGCATGGTAAATGTAGTCAGAATTTGAACCACTATCTCTCTCTGTGCAAACACCAAAAACAATTCCATGGAAAATGGCCAAGAGAATAAAATGGGCTGTTTCTCTATCTATCTCATCCATAGAGATCCTATTAAATTACTAGAGGGGCTATGCCATATACCCTTTAAGTTTCAGAATGGGTTGGTGACAGCCATTGTGGCCAGGGAGAAATCCAAACTAGTCTAATTGGAATGAATGGCCGAGACAAAATCCTGATTTTACATATGCAGGAAAATAAAAAGCATGTGATATATCAGAAATTGTGTAATATAATTATTGTCAACCTAAAATATTGTCGTATCATTATAAATACAGTTTATACACATTTTCTGTATGATTAGCCTCTAAAATACATGTAAACAGACCAGAAATGTAAAAAAACATATTGGAAGCTATGCATGCATGTCTCAATGTTTTATTGGAAAGATGTGAGTGCTATTATATGATACAATATCAGTACTAGTTGCATTTAAATCTTGTCTAAGTCCCATCATCAATTGATTTCAGCCAGTGAATGGCTGTGGATTGACTGCATTTTCTGTTGGCATATTGGCATTTAATTTGAATAATTCCTCTAAAACTGGCTGGCTAGCTAGCTAACAAACATGCAGTGCAGATAAATTCTTCAAACTCATTGATTTACACAATATCTTATCACAGCACAGGAAAACCATGGTTGATCCACCACCTGACCAAAATGGCTGACCTTTATCCCATCATAAGAAGGTTCATGTCCATTATAGTATTCTATTTTCTAATTCTATGATTCTCGTCATCCTATCCGCTGTGGCTTTTCTCATATCTTGGGCACGACAATGGTTTCTGACTGTCTGACTTGCACCTCAGCCAGACTGCCTACTCACCTAGGAGATGGTGCCAGCCTCAACCTGAGAGTGTGCCCATCGGCTGGTAGTCAGGCAGAGGGAGATGAAATTATTGACCCATTAATCTGGTGCCATGGGTTCATGGAGGTTGATGCTGTTTTAAATACAGACTACGATTAAATTCTCGTTCTAAATGATGATTTGTACAGGCATGTGAATGTCGTAGATATTATTTTCAGCCAAATTAGTCCTCAGCCAAAATCCCTGATGCTTTCACCTTTTTAGATGAAACTCTGTTTACATTTGAGTCATTTAGCAGATGCTCTTATCCAGAGTGTAGTAGTGAGTGCATACATCTTCATACTGGTCCCACATGGGAATGGAACCCACAACCCTGGCATTGCAAGCGCCACACTCTACCAACTGAGTCAGTCATTTGGTTATGGCATTGTTCTAGACTCTTCTTTAGTCTGGTATGACTTGACACTCAGTGGAACCCATTGATTAAACCAGACCAGTGAAGATGGTGGGAGACAAGAAGTCTGATCTGATATCTCTCTTTGTTCTTTCTCTTTCTAGTGTCGACAAGACCTTCTCCAGGACCAAAAGTCTATGGTGAGTTTACCCCCCCCCCCCACCCACATATGTCTATGCTCAATGTGCCATACTGCTGTTGTAGCCACAATTGGGATTCCTTCAGTAAACTGCTACATCAGGCAGTAACATATATGGCACTGAGGAAGCCTAATGTCATGGCTGTGGATCAGGCCATCTGGTAACATAATTAATATTGAGGAGGGCAATGTAATATTCCATCCTTGGCAACATGAGAGAAAGATGTGTTCCCTGTAAATACAGGCAAGGTAACAGATGGAGAGGGTGCTAGAGAAATGGAGCGTTTGGAAAGAAGGCCTGCACTTATCAGACATCTTTCCTTTTTCCAGGGTGGCGTAGGGCGGGCAAGGAGCTGTGTGTGTGTCTCACACATGTCCTTTTTATAGGTACAAACAGACACACTCACAACCCAGTCTGATTACAGATAAATTCTTCTTTTACCACTGCCACAGGGTGAAACATGAGTGATTTAACATAGTACTAGAGAGTAGTAAGAGATTGGGAGTGCTTATTGTCTCACCGGACCCTAATGTATCTAGGCCACTCTACCACTGTCTGTACAGTTTTTGGCCAAGCAGTGTTTAAGCATGAAATAGATTACCTTTGACACAGCACATTATAATCTGAAATGTAATATCTCTGTGTAAAGCAATCTTATAAGAGCTTTGGAAAGGGCTTATAATACGCTGAAAAGAGAGAGGGAGAGGGGTGAAGATGGGGGGATGTGACCAGGGTCAATAGAGGTGCAGGATGAAAGACCATCAGAGGGTAACATTGGGTCCGTATTGCTGCTGAATTTAATTAAGAGGGGATGTGTGGGGGTTCATTCTGCACTGTGTTCCAAACATGTCTGTAGCGCATGCTAATATAGCGGGACACCAAAGGAAGGGAATGGCTTCTAGCCTCTGAACAGTGCCGCTCTGAACAGTGCCGCTCTGAACAGTCCTGCTCTGAACAGTCCTGCTCTGAACAGTCCTGCTCTGAACAGTGCTGCTCTGAACAGTGCCGCTCTGAACAGTCCTGCTCTGAACAGTCCTGCTCTGAACAGTCCTGCTCTGAACAGTGCTGCTCTGAACAGTGCCGCTCTGAACAGTCCTGCTCTGAACAGTCCTGCTCTGAACAGTGCCGCTCTGAACAGTCCTGCTCTGAACAGTCCTGCTCTGAACAGTCCTGCTCTGAACAGTGCCGCTCTGAACAGTCCTGCTCTGAACAGTCCTGCTCTGAACAGTCCTGCTGTCATGTTTGTCATTTATTGTCATGTCTTGTCCCTGTGCTCCCCATGCTATTCGTTTCCCTCTGCTGGTCTTGTTTGGTTCTATCCCTCTCTCTCCCCCTCCCTCTCTCACTCTCTCGCTCTCTCTTCTCTCTGTCGTTCCGTTCCTGCTCCCAGCTGTTCCTATTCCCCTAATCATCATTTAGTCTTCCCACACCTGTTCCCGATCCTTTCCCCTGATTAGAGTCCCTATTTATTCCTTTGTGATCCGTTCCTGTTCCGTCGGTTCCTTGTATTGTATTCACCATGCTGTGATTGCGTTTCGCCCTGTCCTGTCGTGTTTTTGCCGTGATTGTGTATCACCCTGTCCTGTCGTGTTTTGTGCCTTCATCAGACGCTGCGTGTGAGCAGGTGTCTCAGTCGACTACGGCCTGCGCCTACCCGAAGCGACCTGCAGTCTGTGGCCGCTTCTCCAGTTGTTTTCCCCTCTACAAATCTAGAGGATTTCTGTTATTCCGTTTTGGACTTTAATAAACTCTGTTTCTGTTAAGTCGCGTTTGGGTCCTCTTTCACCTGCATGACAGTAGGAACCGACCAAGGAATGGACCCAGCGACTTCAGACGATCGTTACACTGCCGTCGAGATCCAAGGAGCCATGCTCGGCAGACACGAGCAGGAATTGTCTGCTGCTCGCCAGGCCGTGGAAAACCTGGCTGCTCAGGTTTCCGACCTCTCTGGACAGTTCCAGAGTCTACGTCTCGTGCCACCTGTTACTTCCTGGCCTGCCGAGCCTCCAGAACCTAGGGTTAATAACCCACCTTGCTACTCCGGGCAGCCCACTGAGTGCCGCTCCTTTCTCACGCAGTGTGAGATTGTGTTCTCTCTCCAACCCAACACATACTCTAGAGAGAGAGCTCGGGTTGCTTACGTCATTTCACTCCTTACTGGCCGGGCTCGAGAATGGGGCACAGCTATCTGGGAGGCAAGGGCTGTTTGCTCTAACGATTTCCAGAACTTTAAAGAGGAGATGATTCGGGTTTTTGACCGTTCAGTTTTTGGTGGGGAGGCTTCTAGGGCCCTGGCTTCCTTATGCCAAGGTGAACGGTCCATAACGGATTATTCCATTGAGTTTCGCACTCTTGCTGCCTCTAGTGAGTGGAACGAGCCGGCGCTGCTCGCTCGTTTTCTGGAGGGACTCCACGCTGTGGTTAAGGATGAGATTCTCTCCCGGGAGGTTCCTTCAGATGTGGACTCTTTGATTGCTCTCGCCATCCGCATAGAACGACGGGTAGATCTTCGTCACCGGGCTCGTGGAAGAGAGCTCGCATCAACGGTGTTTCCCTGCTCCGCATCGCAACCATCTCCCCCTCTGGCTTTGAGACTGAGCCCATGCAGCTGGGAGGGATTCGCATCTCGAATAAGGAGAGGGAACGGAGGATCACCAACCGCCTGTGCCTCTATTGTGGAGTTGCTGGACATTTTGTTAATTCATGTCCAGTAAAAGCCAGAGCTCATCTGTAAGCGGAGGGCTACAGGTGAGCGCAACTACTCAAGTCTCTCCATCAAAGTCCTGTACTACTTTGTCGGTCCACCTACGCTGGACCGGTTCGGGTGCTACATGTAGTGCCTTGATAGACTCTGGGGCTGAGGGTTGTTTCATGGACGAAGCATGGGTTCGGAAACATGACATTCCTTTCAGAGAGTTAGATAAGCCTACGCCCATGTTCGCCTTAGATGGTAGTCATCTTCCCAGTATCAGATTTGAGACACTACCTTTAACCCTCACAGTATCTGGTAACCACAGTGAGACTATTTCTTTTTTGATTTTCCGTTCACCGTTTACACCTGTTGTTTTGGGTCATCCCTGGCTAGTATGTCATAATCCTTCTATTAATTGGTCTAGTAATTCTATCCTATCCTGGAACGTTTCTTGTCATGTGAAGTGTTTAATGTCTGCCATCCCTCCCGTTTCTTCTGTCCCTACTTCTCAGGAGGAACCTGGCGATTTGACAGGAGTGCCGGAGGAATATCATGATCTGCGCACGGTCTTCAGTCGGTCCCGAGCCAACTCCCTTCCTCCTCACCGGTCGTATGATTGTAGTATTGATCTCCTTCCGGGGACCACTCCTCCTCGAGGTAGACTATACTCTCTGTCGGCTCCCGAACGTAAGGCTCTCGAGGATTATTTGTCTGTGTCTCTTGACGCCGGTACCATAGTGCCTTCTTCCTCTCCGGCCGGGGCGGGGTTCTTTTTTGTTAAGAAGAAGGACGGTACTCTGCGCCCCTGCGTGGATTATCGAGGGCTGAATGACATAACGGTTAAGAATCGTTATCCGCTTCCCCTTATGTCATCAGCCTTCGAGATTCTGCAGGGAGCCAGGTGCTTTACTAAGTTGGACCTTCGTAACGCTTACCATCTCGTGCGCATCAGAGAGGGGGACGAGTGGAAAACGGCGTTTAATACTCCGTTAGGGCATTTTGAGTACCGGGTTCTGCCGTTCGGTCTCGCCAATGCGCCAGCTGTTTTTCAGGCATTAGTTAATGATGTTCTGAGAGACATGCTGAACATTTTTGTTTTTGTCTATCTTGACGATATCCTGATTTTTTCTCCGTCACTCGAGATTCATGTTCAGCACGTTCGACGTGTTCTACAGCGCCTTTTAGAGAATTGTCTCTACGTAAAGGCTGAGAAGTGCTCTTTTCATGTCTCCTCCGTTACTTTTCTCGGTTCCGTTATTTCCGCTGAAGGCATTCAGATGGATTCCGCTAAGGTCCAAGCTGTCAGTGATTGGCCCGTTCCAAGGTCACGTGTCGAGTTGCAGCGCTTTTTAGGTTTCGCTAATTTCTATCGGCGTTTCATTCGTAATTTCGGTCAAGTTGCTGCCCCTCTCACAGCTCTTACTTCTGTCAAGACGTGTTTTAAGTGGTCCGGTTCCGCCCAGGGAGCTTTTGATCTTCTAAAAGAACGTTTTACGTCCGCTCCTATCCTCGTTACTCCTGACGTCACTAGACAATTCATTGTCGAGGTTGACGCTTCAGAGGTAGGCGTGGGAGCCATTCTATCCCAGCGCTTCCAGTCTGACGATAAGGTTCATCCTTGCGCTTATTTTTCTCATCGCCTGTCGCCATCTGAGCGCAACTATGATGTGGGTAACCGTGAACTGCTCGCCATCCGCTTAGCCCTAGGCGAATGGCGACAGTGGTTGGAGGGGGCGACCGTTCCTTTTGTCGTTTGGACAGACCATAAGAACCTTGAGTACATCCGTTCTGCCAAACGACTTAATGCCCGTCAAGCTCGTTGGGCGTTGTTTTTCGCTCGTTTCGAGTTTGTGATTTCTTACCGTCCGGGTAGCAAGAACACCAAGCCTGATGCCTTATCCCGTCTGTTTAGTTCTTCTGTGGCTTCTACTGATCCCGAGGGGATTCTTCCTTATGGGCGTGTTGTCGGGTTAACAGTCTGGGGAATTGAAAGACAGGTTAAGCAAGCACTCACGCACACTGCGTCGCCGCGCGCTTGTCCTAGTAACCTCCTTTTCGTTCCTGTTTCCACTCGTCTGGCTGTTCTTCAGTGGGCTCACTCTGCCAAGTTAGCGGGTCATCCCGGTGTTCGAGGCACTCTTGCGTCTATTCGCCAGCGCTTTTGGTGGCCGACTCAGGAGCGTGACACGCGCCGTTTCGTGGCTGCTTGTTCGGACTGCGCGCAGACTAAGTCGGGTAACTCTCCTCCTGCCGGTCGTCTCAGACCGCTCCCCATTCCTTCTCGACCATGGTCTCACATTGCCTTAGACTTCATTACCGGTCTGCCTTTGTCTGCGGGGAAGACTGTGATTCTGACGGTTGTCGATAGGTTCTCTAAGGCGGCACATTTCATTCCCCTCGCTAAACTTCCTTCCGCTAAGGAGACGGCACAAATCATTATTGAGAATGTATTCAGAATTCATGGCCTCCCGTTAGACGCCGTTTCAGACAGAGGTCCGCAATTCACGTCACAGTTTTGGAGGGAGTTCTGTCGTTTGATTGGTGCGTCCGTCAGTCTCTCTTCCGGGTTTCATCCCCAGTCTAACGGTCAAGCAGAGAGGGCCAATCAGACGATTGGTCGCATACTACGCAGCCTTTCTTTCAGAAACCCTGCGTCTTGGGCAGAACAGCTCCCCTGGGCAGAATACGCTCACAATTCGCTTCCTTCGTCTGCTACCGGGTTATCTCCGTTTCAGAGTAGTCTGGGTTACCAGCCTCCTCTGTTCTCATCCCAGCTTGCCGAGTCCAGCGTTCCCTCCGCTCAAGCGTTTGTCCAACGTTGTGAGCGCACCTGGAGGAGGGTGAGGTCTGCACTTTGCCGTTACAGGGCACAGACGGTGAGAGCCGCCAATAAACGCAGGATTAAGAGTCCAAGGTATTGTTGCGGCCAGAGAGTGTGGCTTTCCACTCGCAACCTTCCTCTTACGACAGCTTCTCGTAAGTTGACTCCGCGGTTCATTGGTCCGTTCCGTGTCTCCCAGGTCGTCAATCCTGTCGCTGTGCGACTGCTTCTTCCGCGACATCTTCGTCGCGTCCATCCTGTCTTCCATGTCTCCTGTGTTAAGCCCTTTCTTCGCACCCCCGTTCGTCTTCCCTCCCCCCTCCCGTCCTTGTCGAGCGCACCTATTTACAAGGTACATAAAATTATGGACATGCGTTCTCGGGGACGGGGTCACCAATACCTAGTGGATTGGGAGGGTTACGGTCCTGAGGAGAGGAGTTGGGTTCCGTCTCGGGACGTGCTGGACCGTTCGCTCATCGATGATTTCCTCCGTTGCCGCCAGGATTCCTCCTCGAGTGCGCCAGGAGGCGCTCGGTGAGTGGGGGGTACTGTCATGTTTGTCATTTATTGTCATGTCTTGTCCCTGTGCTCCCCATGCTATTCGTTTCCCTCTGCTGGTCTTGTTTGGTTCTATCCCTCTCTCTCCCCTCCCTCTCTCACTCTCTCGCTCTCTCTTCTCTCTGTCGTTCCGTTCCTGCTCCCAGCTGTTCCTATTCCCCTAATCATCATTTAGTCTTCCCACACCTGTTCCCGATCCTTTCCCCTGATTAGAGTCCCTATTTATTCCTTTGTGATCCGTTCCTGTTCCGTCGGTTCCTTGTATTGTATTCACCATGCTGTGATTGCGTTTCGCCCTGTCCTGTCGTGTTTTTGCCGTGATTGTGTATCACCCTGTCCTGTCGTGTTTTGTGCCTTCATCAGACGCTGCGTGTGAGCAGGTGTCTCAGTCGACTACGGCCTGCGCCTACCCGAAGCGACCTGCAGTCTGTGGCCGCTTCTCCAGTTGTTTTCCCCTCTACAAATCTAGAGGATTTCTGTTATTCCGTTTTGGACTTTAATAAACTCTGTTTCTGTTAAGTCGCGTTTGGGTCCTCTTTCACCTGCATGACACCTGCTCTGAACAGTGCTGCTCTGAACAGTCCTGCTCTGAACAGTGCTGCTCTGAACAGTGCTGCTCTGAACAGTGCTGCTCTGAACAGTGCTGCTCTGAACAGTGCTGCTCTGAACAGTCCTGCTCTGAACAGTGCTGCTCTGAACAGTGCTGCTCTGAACAGTGCTGCTCTGAACAGTCCTGCTCTGAACAGTGCTGCTCTGAACAGTGCTGCTCTGAACAGTCCTGCTCTGAACAGTGCTGCTCTGAACAGTGCTGCTCTGAACAGTCCTGCTCTGAACAGTGCTGCTCTGAACAGTGCTCTCGCTGCACTCACTCATTATGTTTGATTATATCAGCCTCTACCTGCAGGCAGATAATAAACCCATAGTCATGAAAAGCCCTTTTTGGGTTTGTATGTGAGAAAGTTGTATTTTTGAGAAATAAGACAAACTGTCATGTTTGTCATTTATTATCATGTCTTGTCCCTGTGCTCCCCATTCTATTTGTTTCCCTCTGCTGGTCTTATTAGGTTCTTTCCCTCTTTCTATCCCTCTCTCTCCCCCTCCCTCTCTCACTCTCTCGCTCTCTCTTCTCTCTATCGTTCCGTTCCTGCTCCCAGCTGTTCCTATTCCCCTAATCATCATTTAGTCTTCCCACACCTGTTCCCGATCCTTTCCCCTGATTGGAGTCCCTATTTATTCCTTTGTGTTCCGTTCCTGTCCTGTCGGTTCCTTGTTTAGAATTCACCGTGCTGTGATTGTGTATCGCCCTGTCCTGTCGTGTTTTTGCTGTGATTGTGTATCGCCCTGTCCTGTCGTGTTTTTTGCCTTCATCAGATGCTGCGTGTGAGCAGGTGTCTCTGTCAACTACGGCCTGCGCCTACCCGAAGCGACCTGCAGTCTGTGGCCGCTTCTCCTGTTATTCCCCTCTACAGACTAGAGGATTTCTGTTATTCCCTGTTTGGACTTGAATAAACTCTGTTTCTGTTAAGTCGCTTTTGGGTCCTCTTTCACCTGCATGACAGAAGGAACCGACCAAGGAATGGACCCAGCGACTTCAGACGCTTGTTACACTGCCGTCGAGATCCAAGGAGCCATGCTCGGCAGACACGAGCAGGAATTGTCTGCTGCTCGCCATGCCGTGGAGAACCTGGCCGCTCAGGTTTCCGACCTCTCTGGACAGTTCCAGAGTCTACGTCTCGTGCCACCTGTTACTTCCTGGCCTGCCGAGCCTCCAGAACCTAGGGTTAATAACCCACCTTGCTACTGCGGGCAGCCCACTGAGTGCCGCTCCTTTCTCACGCAGTGTGAGATTGTGTTCTCTCTCCAACCCAACACATACTCTAGAGAGAGAGCTCGGGTTGCTTACGTCATTTCACTCCTTACTGGCCGGGCTCGAGAATGGGGCACAGCTATCTGGGAGGCAAGGGCTGATTGCTCTAACAAGTTCCAGAACTTTAAAGAGGAGATGATTCGGGTTTTTGACCGTTCAGTTTTTGGTGGGGAGGCTTCTAGGGCCCTGGCTTCCTTATGCCAAGGTGAACGGTCCATAACGGATTATTCTATTGAGTTTCGCACTCTTGCTGCCTCTAGTGAGTGGAACGAGCCGGCGCTGCTCGCTCGTTTTCTGGAGGGACTCCACGCAGTGGTTAAGGATGAGATTCTCTCCCGGGAGGTTCCTTCAGATGTGGACTCTTTGATTGCTCTCGCCATCCGCATAGAACGACGGGTAGATCTTCGTCACCGGGCTCGTGGAAGAGAGCTCGCATCAACGGTGTTTCCCTGCTCCGCATCGCAACCATCTCCCTCCTCTGGCTTTGAGACTGAGCCCATGCAGCTGGGAGGGATTCGCATCTCGACTAAGGAGAGGGAACGGAGGATCACCAACCGCCTGTGCCTCTATTGCGGAGTTGCTGGACATTTTGTTAATTCATGTCCAGTAAAAGCCAGAGCTCATCTGTAAGCGGAGGGCTACAGGTGAGCGCAACTACTCAAGTCTCTCCATCAAAATCCTGTACTACTTTGTCGGTCCATCTACGCTGGACCGGTTCGGGTGCTACATGTAGTGCCTTGATAGACTCTGGGGCTGAGGGTTGTTTCATGGACGAAGCATGGGTTCGGAAACATGACATTCCTTTCAGAGAGTTAGAGAAGCCTACGCCCATGTTCGCCTTAGATGGTAGTCATCTTCCCAGTATCAGATTTGAGACACTACCTTTAACCCTCACAGTATCTGGTAACCACAGTGAGACTATTTCTTTTTTGATTTTCCGTTCACCGTTTACACCTGTTGTTTTGGGTCATCCCTGGCTAGTATGTCATAATCCTTCTATTAATTGGTCTAGTAATTCTATCCTATCCTGGAACGTTTCTTGTCATGTGAAGTGTTTAATGTCTGCCATCCCTCCCGTTTCTTCTGTCCCTACTTCTCAGGAGGAACCTGGCGATTTGACAGGAGTGCCGGAGGAATATCATGATCTGCGCACGGTCTTCAGTCGGTCCCGAGCCAACTCCCTTCCTCCTCACCGGTCGTATGATTGTAGTATTGATCTCCTTCCGGGGACCACTCCTCCTCGAGGTAGACTATACTCTCTGTCGGCTCCCGAACGTAAGGCTCTCGAGGATTATTTGTCTGTGTCTCTTGACGCCGGTACCATAGTGCCTTCTTCCTCTCCGGCCGGGGCGGGGTTCTTTTTCGTTAAGAAGAAGGACGGTACTCTGCGCCCCTGCGTGATTATCGAGGCTGAATGACATAACGGTTAAGAATCGTTATCCGCTTCCCCTTATGTCATCAGCCTTCGAGATTCTGCAGGGAGCCAGGTGCTTTACTAAGTTGGACCTTCGTAACGCTTACCATCTCGTGCGCATCAGAGAGGGGGACGAGTGGAAAACGGCGTTTAACACTCCGTTAGGGCATTTTGAGTACCGGGTTCTGCCGTTCGGTCTCGCCAATGCGCCAGCTGTTTTTCAGGCATTAGTTAATGATGTTCTGAGAGACATGCTGAACATCTTTGTTTTTGTCTATCTTGACGATATCCTGATTTTTTCTCCGTCACTCGAGATTCATGTTCAGCACGTTCGACGTGTTCTACAGCGCCTTTTAGAGAATTGTCTCTACGTAAAGGCTGAGAAGTGCTCTTTTCATGTCTCCTCCGTTACTTTTCTCGGTTCCGTTATTTCCGCTGAAGGCATTCAGATGGATTCCGCTAAGGTCCAAGCTGTCAGTGATTGGCCCGTTCCAAGGTCACGTGTCGAGTTGCAGCGCTTTTTAGGTTTCGCTAATTTCTATCGGCGTTTCATTCGTAATTTCGGTCAAGTTGCTGCCCCTCTCACAGCTCTTACTTCTGTCAAGACGTGTTTTAAGTGGTCCGGTTCCGCCCAGGGAGCTTTTGATCTTCTAAAAGAACGTTTTACGTCCGCTCCTATCCTCGTTACTCCTGACGTCACTAGACAATTCATTGTCGAGGTTGACGCTTCAGAGGTAGGCGTGGGAGCCATTCTATCCCAGCGCTTCCAGTCTGACGATAAGGTTCATCCTTGCGCTTATTTTTCTCATCGCCTGTCGCCATCTGAGCGCAACTATGATGTGGGTAACCGTGAACTGCTCGCCATCCGCTTAGCCCTAGGCGAATGGCGACAGTGGTTGGAGGGGGCGACCGTTCCTTTTGTCGTTTGGACAGACCATAAGAACCTTGAGTACATCCGTTCTGCCAAACGACTTAATGCCCGTCAAGCTCGTTGGGCGTTGTTTTTCGCTCGTTTCGAGTTTGTGATTTCTTACCGTCCGGGTAGCAAGAACACCAAGCCTGATGCCTTATCCCGTCTGTTTAGTTCTTCTGTGGCTTCTACTGATCCCGAGGGGATTCTTCCTTATGGGCGTGTTGTCGGGTTAACAGTCTGGGGAATTGAAAGACAGGTTAAGCAAGCACTCACGCACACTGCGTCGCCGCGCGCTTGTCCTAGTAACCTCCTTTTCGTTCCTGTTTCCACTCGTCTGGCTGTTCTTCAGTGGGCTCACTCTGCCAAGTTAGCTGGTCATCCCGGTGTTCGAGGCACTCTTGCGTCTATTCGCCAGCGCTTTTGGTGGCCGACTCAGGAGCGTGACACGCGCCGTTTCGTGGCTGCTTGTTCGGACTGCGCGCAGACTAAGTCGGGTAACTCTCCTCCTGCCGGTCGTCTCAGACCGCTCCCCATTCCTTCTCGACCATGGTCTCACATCGCCTTAGACTTCATTACCGGTCTGCCTTTGTCTGCGGGGAAGACTGTGATTCTTACGGTTGTCGATAGGTTCTCTAAGGCGGCACATTTCATTCCCCTCGCTAAACTTCCTTCCGCTAAGGAGACGGCACAAATCATTATTGAGAATGTATTCAGAATTCATGGCCTTCCGTTAGACGCCGTTTCAGACAGAGGCCCGCAATTCACGTCACAGTTTTGGAGGGAGTTCTGTCGTTTGATTGGTGCGTCCGTCAGTCTCTCTTCCGGGTTTCATCCCCAGTCTAACGGTCAAGCAGAGAGGGCCAATCAGACGATTGGTCGCATACTACGCAGCCTTTCTTTCAGAAACCCTGCGTCTTGGGCAGAACAGCTCCCTGGGCAGAATACGCTCACAATTCGCTTCCTTCGTCTGCTACCGGGTTATCTCCGTTTCAGAGTAGTCTGGGTTACCAGCCTCCTCTGTTCTCATCCCAGCTTGCCGAGTCCAGCGTTCCCTCCGCTCAAGCGTTTGTCCAACGTTGTGAGCGCACCTGGAGGAGGGTGAGGTCTGCACTTTGCCGTTACAGGGCACAGACGGTGAGAGCCGCCAATAAACGCAGGATTAAGAGTCCAAGGTATTGTTGCGGCCAGAGAGTGTGGCTTTCCACTCGCAACCTTCCTCTTACGACAGCTTCTCGTAAGTTGACTCCGCGGTTCATTGGTCCGTTCCGTGTCTCCCAGGTCGTCAATCCTGTCGCTGTGCGACTGCTTCTTCCGCGACATCTTCGTCGCGTCCATCCTGTCTTCCATGTCTCCTGTGTTAAGCCCTTTCTTCGCACCCCGTTCGTCTTCCCTCCCCCTCCCGTCCTTGTCGAGAGCGCACCTATTTACAAGGTACATAAGATCATGGACATGCGTTCTCGGGGACGGGGTCACCAATACTTAGTGGATTGGGAGGGTTACGGTCCTGAGGAGAGGAGTTGGGTTCCGTCTCGGGACGTGCTGGACCGTTCACTCATCGATGATTTCCTCCGTTGCCGCCAGGATTCCTCCTCGAGTGCGCCAGGAGGCGCTCGGTGAGTGGGGGGTACTGTCATGTTTGTCATTTATTATCATGTCTTGTCCCTGTGCTCCCCATTCTATTCGTTTCCCTCTGCTGGTCTTATTAGGTTCTTTCCCTCTTTCTATCCCTCTCTCTCCCCTCCCTCTCTCACTCTCTCGCTCTCTCTTCTCTCTATCGTTCCGTTCCTGCTCCCAGCTGTTCCTATTCCCTAATCATCATTTAGTCTTCCCACACCTGTTCCCGATCCTTTCCCCTGATTGGAGTCCCTATTTATTCCTTTGTGTTCCGTTCCTGTCCTGTCGGTTCCTTGTTTAGAATTCACCGTGCTGTGATTGTGTATCGCCCTGTCCTGTCGTGTTTTTGCTGTGATTGTGTATCGCCCTGTCCTGTCGTGTTTTTTGCCTTCATCAGATGCTGCGTGTGAGCAGGTGTCTCTGTCAACTACGGCCTGCGCCTACCCGAAGCGACCTGCAGTCTGTGGCCGCTTCTCCTGTTATTCCCCTCTACAGACTAGAGGATTTCTGTTATTCCCTGTTTGGACTTGAATAAACTCTGTTTCTGTTAAGTCGCTTTTGGGTCCTCTTTCACCTGCATGACACAAACATTCTTCTGTATTTATTAAATGCATTCATCACTGCTATAAATCATTTAGGAAGGCTGGCCATGTATGACTTACTAAGAAGTCATAGGAAGGATGTCCCAGACTGACTCCATCTCCATTATAAAGGACTGAAAGTTGTCACTGAATAAGAATAGCAGCTTGATACTCAGATTTACCAGAGCAGGTTTAAAACAGACACAGTATGCTTTCTCTCAGCAGCCGGCAGTGTGTGTGTGTGTGTGTGTGTGTGTGTGTGTGTGTGTGTGTGTGTGTGTGTGTGTGTGTGTGTGTGTGTGTGTGTGTGTGTGTGTGTGTGTGTGTGTGTGTGTGTGTGTGTGTGTGTGTGTGTGTGTGTGTGTGTGTGTGTGTGTGTGTGTGTGTGTGTGTGTGTGTGTGTGTGTGTGTGTGCTGTTTTTCCTCTTATGGTTAGCAGTGATAATGGTAACTTGACACACACTACATAGTAAACTCCGTCCATGTAGGTTGTGTTGTTTTTAATCCCTCAGCGTATGTCTGCCAAGTGCCCTCTATTGGTTAATGATCAATCATGAACATAATGTTCTTCTTGCAGTGAAATAGTTGTACATCTTCTTCACTGCCATGCTGAATATATAACCATACAGACTCTTCTGAATTACATTTTTTTGTGTTAGTCATTTTTTTCTTGCTTTTGGAAATAACAATTCCCCAAGTACATAACTCAAATATAAACCATGGTAAAGTACCCCGTTTGTGTGTGTATAACAATTTGATTGTGTGAGGGTTAGAGAGTGTTCATGAGGTGGTGTGGGCATGTGTGTGTGAGTATGCATGTATGCGTGTGTGTGTGTGCGAGTCAGTGAACCCCATGGGTATCTCCTCTGACTGCTGCCGACACCCTGTTCCCGTTCAGGCCCCAGAGCGCTGTGTCATGAAGTCATAAAGTGATGGTGAGTGATGAGGAGGGGGAGCTGAAGTAGGACCTCATTACCAGGATGTCTTACTCCTGAGCATGGCTGCCATCCGCCCAAATGCAAGAATGCAGGCAGCAGGTCTTGAGGGGAAAGCGGAACCCAGCCCCAGAGAGAACAATTGTGGATCTGGGCACCAGTGTCAGTGTGTCTTACCTTTCAAACTGGTCCTTGTAGTCCTCTTGGCATCTCTAATGACACAGAAAGAAGGTAAGGGTGGAACTCACGTATTCAATTGCTATTGGGAGTGCTTAAGATCCTGATTACTTGAGTGTTTCGGATTATACATCGGAATGGGGTCTGGTTATTTTGGGGGTACTGTAAATCACTGAGCATGTACTCTTAGGCCTCATGAGGACAGTCGAGAAAGCTGAGTATTCACTGAGCCTTCAGTTTGAGTGGTGACCCAGACAGAGTGGTGTCTAGGCTAGTTAGATAAACCCCATTTGATTGTATGACCTCCATTACCACGAGGTGACTCTGGTGGAGGTTGTAGAAAATACAGACCTCTAACGCAACAATGAACAAAATTTGTTGAGCAGAAGTCTTTACACTTCTTGTCTAAGCACCTGTTATGTTTAATGCATGCTAGACAGCAGGCAGCTGGAGGGGGAGGCACACACACACACATCCGCCCCTTTTGATAATCGCACCAATCGTGCCCTGTTCAACTGGTGTGCCAATCCCATCCCCACAATACCGGACAGCTGCAGGTTTTAAATAAAATATGACCAACTTGATATCCCCAATGGGCCCTGTTATAGTTATATAGGTTACTGTAGATACCATAGGGAGAAACTCCCCAATCACCAGCACCCACATTACTAGTCAAGGATCATTTGTCTCCACCAGAACACTTACCTTTAAATCATCATCTACGTGCATCATCATAATTTAGGAAGATTATGTGTTGAAGACTGACATAGGGAGGGAGCGGTCTATCACGAATAATAATTTCATATTCAAACATTTAAATTGAACAACAATTCCATGTGAATCCGATAACTCCGATAACTCCACTGTAGAGTTTGTCATCTTCATTGATGAGAATGTCTCAGATGACAACCGAACTGACATCATATTCATTAAGTACCACCGCATATATTCAATTTGTCGGATTACCAGAATATAGTTAATTTCCCCCCACCTTCTGATGTTCCCAGAATCTCTATGTTAACCAAGGGTTTTGCAAATGTAACATCAGTCGGGTAGAGAGAGGAAAAAGGGGCGAAGAGGTATTTATGACTGTCATAAACCTACCCCCAGGCCAATGTCATGACAGTAGGCTGCCTCAGTGACGATACAAGGAAAATGTCATGGATCTTGTCTGGTATTGTCAAGGATCTGGCGTCGATAGAGAGGGCATACGAGCCTCTAGCCCCTAAGCAACTTTGCAGTATTTAGTTTTTTTAATGTAATATTTCTTATATTATTAGGCCAGAAATGTTTTTGTGTTATTACATACAGCCGGGAAGAACTTTGGATATCAGAGGGGGGGTAACCCATCAGCATTACCAGCATTACAACCAGTAATACAACTTTCCTTTGTTCATACCACCCAGGACAATTGAACTGATTCCAGAAGCTGACCCAAAACATCGTCGGCGGAGAAGAGGTGCTCACAATGGACTTCTTGTCCCACTCGGGAGGCGCGCACAACACCCACCACATCCGAGTATATTACTCGCTAATGTTCCGTCTCTGGATAATAAAGTTGAAGAGCTGAGGGCGAGAATTTCCTTCCTGAGAGACATCAGGGATTGTAACATACTCTGTTTCACGGAAACATGGCTCCCTCGGGATATACTGTCTGAGTCCATACAGCCAGTTGGTTTCTCAGTTCATCGCGCAGACATATCTCTCCGAGAAGAAGAAGCAAGGGAGTGTATGTTTCATGATTAACTACTCATGGTGTTATTGTGATAACATACAGGAACTCAAGTCATTTTTGTTCACCCGACCTAGAATACCTCACAATCAAATGCCGACCCTATTACCTCCCAAGATATTTATCTTCGGTTATAGTCACAGCCATGTATATTCCCCCTCAAGCCGATACCACGATGGCCCCAAACTGGAAACCACATATCCTGAGGCGGCATTTATTGTAGTTGGGGATTTTAACAAAGCAAATTTGAGGAAAATGCTACCGAAGTCCTATCAACATATTGACTGCAGTACTCGTGCTGCTACAGTAAAACACTCGACCACTGCTACTCCAACTTGTGGGATGCCTACAAGGCCCTCCCCCGCCCTCCCTTCGGCAAATCTGATCACAACTCCATTTTGCTCCTCCCTTCCTATAGGCAGAAACTCAAACAGGAAGTACCTATGCTAAGGACTATTCAACGCTGGTCTGACCAATCGGAATCCACACTTCAATATTGTTTTGAACACTCGGACTGGGATAAACTCTGAGAATAACATTGACGAATATACTGATACGGTGAATAAGTTTATCAGGAAGTGTATAGTAGATGTTGTACCCACTGTGACTATTAAAACCTACCCTAACCAGAAACTGTGGGTATTTGGCAGGGTTCACGCAAAACTGAAAGCGCAAACCATCACATTTAACCAAGGTGACTGACCTGATTCCAAGGACCCTGGACTCTCTTTCTCCATAGCCGACGTACTCAGAGCATACGCAGACCAGCTGGCTGGTATATTTACGGACATTTTCAATCTCTCCCTATCCCAGTCTGCAGTCCCCACACGCTTCAAGGTGGCCACAATTGTTCCTGTACACAAGAAAGCAAAGGTAACTGAGCTAAATGACTATCGCCCTGTAGCACTCACTTCTGTCATCATGAAGTGCTTTGAGAGGCTAGTCAAAGATCATATCACCTGTACCTTACCTAACAACCTAGACCCACTTCAATTTGCTTTCCGCCAAATAGATCTATAGACGATGCAATCGCCATCTCACTGCACACTGCCCTATCCCATCTGGACAAGAGGAATATACCTATGTAAAATGTTGTTCATTGACTATAGCTCAGCATTCAATACCGTAGTACCCTCCAAGCTCATCATTAAGCTCAAGGCCCTGGGTCTGAACCCCGCCCTGTGCAACTGGGTCCTGGACTTCCTGACGGGCCGCCTCCAGGTGGTGAAGGTAGGAAACAACACCTCCACTTCACTAATCCTTAACACTGGGGCCCCACAAGGGTGCATGCTCAGCCCCCTCCTGTACTCGCTGTTCACCCATGACTGCGTAGCCACACACACCTCCAACTCCATCAAGTTTGCAGATGACACAACAGTAGTAGGCTTGATTACCAACAATGACGAGACAGCCTCCAAGGAGGAGATGAGGGCTCTGGGAGTGTTGTACCAAGAAAATGACCTCTCACTCAGCATCAACAAAAATTAGATGATCATGGACTTCAGGAAACAGCAGAGGGAGCACCCCCCTATCCACATTGATGAGACCGCAGTGGAGAAGGTGGAATGCTTCAAGTTCCTCGGCGTACACATCACTGACAAGCTGAAATGGTCCACCCTCAGGAGGCTGAAGAAATTTGGCTTGGCACCTAAAACCCTCACAAACTTTTACAGATGCACAATTGAGAGCATCTTGTCGGGCTGGATGACCGCCTTGTATGGCAACTCCACCGCCTGCAAACGCAGGGCTCTCCAGAGGGTGGTGCGGTCTGCCCAACACATCACCTGGGGCAAACTACCTGGCTTCCAGGACACCTACAGCACCTGATGTCACAGGAAGGCCAAAAAGATCATCAAGGACAATGCTGCATCAAATGTACATGATCTTAGGGGCATTGGCAAACACAATGTAATTCAATTAATTTATGTACCCCTAATTGCACCAAATACATCTGTTTATCCTACAGCTGTTGTAAGCAGTAATCATGAGCCTGTAAACCAGAGTTACACTGTTAGCACTGAGGCGGTGTGCAATAGTAGGAAGACCACGTTATGCAGCTCACCCTGCCCTATCAGCTCCAATGTAATTAACATGAGTAAGTCTACCTCTGATAAGCTTCCCAGTGAAGCATTAAAAACAATCAAGAAACCCAGACAAGTGCAAAAAAATAGCCCATATTAATAAATGTAGCCTAATAACAAGGTCCATGAAGTCAATAACTTGCTTGTAACAGATGACATTCATATTCTGACTATCTCTGAAACTCACTGGGCACCGGACTGGGCACCGGCGCAGAGGAAGAACCACATTCATGTAAAGATAATACAGTGGTAGCAATACATGGTTAAAACATCTACCGAAAAGACAGAAATGCCAATGGAGGCGTTTTTGCAGTCTATATTCAGAACCACATTCCTGTAAAGCTTAGAGATGATCTAATGTTAAATACTGTTGAAGTAATATGGCTACAGGTTCATCTGCCTCACCTAAAGCCCATTCTTGTGGGAAGCTGCTATAGACCACCAAGTGCTAACAGTCAGTATCTGGATAACATGTGTGAAATGCTTGCTATGTCACATTTGTCGTATACATAAAAAGCCGACCAAGGCACAGCGTGAGTTGAGTTCCACATATGTATTGAAGTGACCCTTCAAACAAAGAAAAAATAATAAATAAACGTGCAGTTCGTAGCGCATATAGCACTAATCCATAACAAAACAATATCCCACCACGCAGGTGGGAAAGGGCTACACCAAGTATGATCCCCAATTCGAGGCAACGATCATCAGCTGCCTCCAATTGGGAACTATACTCACACCAACATAGCAATTAAAGACTAGAACACCCCCTAGAACCCCGAGGGCTCTCTATGGTCAGGGTGTGACATGGTCAGGGTGTGACATGCTAATGTATGTGATATCAACAGGGAAGTATATTTTCTGGGTGATTTAAATATTGACTGGCTTTCATCAAGCTGCCCACTCAGGCAAAAACTTCAAACTGTAACCAGTGCCTGCAACCTGGATCAGGTTGTCAGTCAACCTACCAGGGTAGTTACAAATTGATCACATTTTTACTCACGCTGCAGATATTTGCTTTAAAGCACTATCCAAATACATAGGATGTAGTGATCACAATATAATAGCAATATCTAGGAAAACCAAAGTTCCAAAGGCTGGGCCTAATATAGTGTATAAGAGGTCATACAATAAGTTGTAGTGATTCATATGTTGATGATGTAAATAATATTACATTTACATTACATTTAAGTCATTTAGCAGACACTCTTATCCAGAGCGACTTACAAATTGGTGCATTCACCTTATGAAAATATTTGCTGGTCTGTGGTGTGTAATGCAGAGCAACCAGACGCTGCACTTGACACATTTATGAAACTTATTCCAGTTACTAATAAGCATGCATCCATTAAGAAAATGACTGTAAAAACTGTTAAAACCCCTTGAATTGATGAGGAATAAAAACGAATATGATTGAGAGGGATGAGGCAAAAGTATGGCAATTAAGTCTGGCAGCACAACTGATAATACACACTATGAAACAAAAATGTATTATATAAGAATGATAGTAAAAAAACTTTGGGGCACCTTAATTTACATTTTTAGAAAAAAAGCCAAATTGGCTCCTTCATTTATTGAATCAGAGGGCTCATTCATCACAAAGCCCACTGATATTGCAAACTACTTTAGTGACTTTTTTATTGGCAAGATAAGCAAACTTAGGGATGCCATGCCAGTAACAAACGCTGTCACTACACATCCAAGTATATCGGACCAAATTATGAAAGACAAGAATTGTACATTTGAATTCCGTGAAGTCAGTGTGGAAGAGGTGAAAAAATTATTGTTGTCTATCAACAATGACAAGCCACCAGGGTCTGACAATCTAGATGGAAACTTACTGAGGATAATAGCAGACAATATTGCCACTCCATTTTGCCACATCTTCAATTTAAGCCTACTAGAGTGTAATGTCCGGGGTGTAGTGGAGGAAGGAGTCAGACGCAGGAGACAGAGAGTTCAGAGTAGGCACGTCTTTAATACACCGACCAAGTGAAAAAGCAGATGCCACTCAACACAAATACCCAAAACCACAGGGGAACTAAACTGTACCCAAAAAACAGCTCACGTACACAAAACAGCCGTGACATACATGCGGGCACGACAAGTACACATAGAACAATCCCGCACAAAGAGCAGGCGGGCCGGTTGGCTAATAAAGCCCAACTAATAACCAAAAAATAACCAAACAGGTGTAACCAATAAACAGACAAGGAGGGGGAGGAAAGAATCAGTGGCAGCTAGTAGGCCGGTGACGACGACCGCCGAGCGCCACCCGAACGGGAAGGGGAGCCACCTTCGGTAGGAGTCGTGACATAGAGAGCGTGTGCCCTCAGGTCTGGAGGGAAGCTAAATTAATTCTGCTACATATGAATAGTAAAGCTAACCTAAACTTCTGGGAAAAAATGTGTTTGATCAGATACAATGCTATTTTACAGTAAACAAATTGACAACAGAATTTCAGCATGCTTACAGGGAAGGACACTCAACAAGCACAGCACTTACACAAATGACTGATTGGCTGAGAGAAATTGATGATCAAATGATTGTGGGGGCTGTCTTGTTAGAATTCAGTGCAGCTTTTGACATTACATTTACATTTAAGTCATTTAGCAGACGCTCTTATCCAGAGCGACTTACAAATTGGTGCATTCACCTTATGACATCCACATTATTGATCATAGTCTGCTGCTGGAAAAACGTATATGTTATGGCTTTACAGCTCTTGCTATAATGTGGATAAAGAGTTACTTGTCTAACAGAACACACAGGGTGTTCTTTAATGGAAGCTTATCAAATATAATCCAGTTAGAATCAGGAATTCCCCAGGGTAGCTGTTTAGGCCCCTTGATTTTTTAAATTTTTACTATCGACATGCCACTGACTTTGAGTAAAGACAGAGTTTTTATGTATGCGTATGACTCAACACTATAAACGCCAGCTACTACAGCGACTGAAATGACTGCAACACTCAACAAAGAGCTGCAGTTAGTTTTAGAGTGGGTGGCAATGAATACGTTAGCCCTAAATACTTCTAAAACTTAAAGTGTTGTATTTGGAACAAAACACTCACTGAACCCTAAACGAAATCTTGTAATAAATAATGTGGAAATTGAGCAAGTTAAGATGACTAAACTGCTTGGAGTAACACTAGATTGTAAACTGTCATGGTCAAATAAAATAAAATAAAATGTTATTAGTCAGATACACATGGCTAGCAGATGTTAATGCGAGTGTAGCGAAATGCTTGTGCTTCTAGCAAGTTATGTAACAATTTCACAACAACAACCTTATACACACAACTGTAAAGGAATTTTATTTTTATTTGATTTGATTTAACCAGGCAAGTTAGTTTAGAACAAATTCTTATTTTCAATGACGGCCTTGGAACAGTGGGTTAACTGCCTGTTCAGGGGCAGAACGACAGATTTGTACCTTGTCAGCTCAGGGGTTTGAACTCGCAACCTTCTGGTTACTAGTCCAATGCTCTAACTATTAGGCTACCCTGAATAATAATATGTACATATAAATATATGGATGAGCGATGGCCGTGCGGCACAGGCAAGATGCAATAGATCGCATAGAGTATAGTTGTCATGTTTTGTCATTTATTATCTTGTCTTGTCCCTGTGCTTCCCATTCTATTCGTTTCCCTCTGCTGGTCTTATTAG
Source organism: Oncorhynchus gorbuscha (assembly GCF_021184085.1). Taxonomy (NCBI): domain Eukaryota; kingdom Metazoa; phylum Chordata; class Actinopteri; order Salmoniformes; family Salmonidae; genus Oncorhynchus; species Oncorhynchus gorbuscha. Next base: position 54,547,635 of record NC_060190.1, read on the forward strand.
GTTCTTTCCCTCTTTCTATCCCTCTCTCTCCCCCTCCCTCTCTCACTCTCTCGCTCTCTCTTCTCTCTATCGTTCCGTTCCTGCTCCCAGCTGTTCCTATTCCCCTAATCAATCATTTAGTCTTCCCACACCTGTTCCCGATCCTTTCCCCTGATTAGAGTCCCTATTTCTTCCTTTGTGTTCCGTTCCTGTCCTGTCGGTTCCTTGTCTAGAATTCACCGTGCTGTGTTTGTGTATCGCCCTGTCGTGTCGTGTTTTCCTCAGATGCTGCGTGGTGAGCAGGTGTCTGAGTCTGTCTGGTTCAAGTGCCTTCCCGAGGCAACCTGCTGTTCACCTGCTGTTCAAGATCGAGTCTCCAGTTTGTCCTCGTCATTTCGAGTGAAAGTTGTGTTTTTTGTTTGTATTTACTTTACTGGATTAAAGACTCTGTTTTCGCCAAGTCGCTTTTGGGGGTCCTCTTTCACCTGCATGACAGAAGGAACCGACCAAGGAATGGACCCAGCGACTTCAGACGCTCGTTACACTGCCGTCAAGATCCAAGGGGAGCCATGCTCGGCAGACACGAGCAGGAATTGTCTGCTGCTCGCCATGCCGTGGAGAACCTGGCCGCTCAGGTTTCCGACCTCTCTGGACAGTTCCAGAGTCTACGTCTCGTGCCACCTGTTACTTCCTGGCCTGCCGAGCCTCCAGAACCTAGGGTTAATAACCCACCTTGCTACTCCGGGCAGCCCACTGAGTGCCGCTCCTTTCTCACGCAGTGTGAGATTGTGTTCTCTCTCCAACCCAACACATACTCTAGAGAGAGAGCTCGGGTTGCTGAATGGGGACGTCATTTCACTCCTTACTGGCCGGGCTCGAGAATGGGGCACAGCTATCTGGGAGGCAAGGGCTGATTGCTCTAACAAGTTCCAGAACTTTAAAGAGGAGATGATTCGGGTTTTTGACCGTTCAGTTTTTGGTAGGGAGGCTTCTAGGGCCCTGGCTTCCTTATGCCAAGGTGAACGGTCCATAACGGATTATTCTATTGATTATTTTCCCTCTTTCTATCCCTCTCTCTCCCCTCCCTCTCACTCTCTCGCTATTGAGTTTCGCACTCTTGCTGCCTCTAGTGAGTGGAACGAGCCGGCGCTGCTCGCTCGTTTTCTGGAGGGACTCCACGCAGTGGTTAAGGATGAGATTCTCTCCCGGGAGGTTCCTTCAGATGTGGACTTTATTCTGATTGCTCTCGCCATCCGCATAGAACGACGGGTAGATCTTCGCACCGGGCTCGTGGAAGAGAGCTCGCATCAACGGTGTTTCCCTGCTCCGCATCGCAACCATCTCCTCTCCTCTGGCTCAGAGTCTGAGCCCATGCAGCTGGGAGGGATTCGCATCTCGACTAAGGAGAGGGAACGGAGGATCACCAACCGCCTGTGCCTCTATTGTGGAGTTGCTGGACATTTTGTTAATTCATGTCCAGTAAAAAGAGCTCATCTGTAAGCGGAGGGCTACAGGTGAGCGCAACTACTCAAGTCTCTCCATCAAGATCCTGTACTACTTTGTCGGTCCATCTACGCTGGACCGGTTCGGGTGCTACATGTAGTGCCTTGATAGACTCTGGGGCTGAGGGTTGTTTCATGGACGAAGCATGGGTTCGGAAACATGACATTCCTTTCAGAGAGTTAGAGAAGCCTACGCCCATGTTCGCCTTAGATGGTAGTCATCTTCCCAGTATCAGATTTGAGACACTACCTTTAACCCTCACAGTATCTGGTAACCACAGTGAGACTATTTCTTTTTTGATTTTTCGTTCACCGTTTACACCTGTTGTTTTGGGTCATCCCTGGCTAGTATGTCATAATCCTTCTATTAATTGGTCTAGTAATTCTATCCTATCCTGGAACGTTTCTTGTCATGTGAAGTGTTTAATGTCTGCCATCCCTCCCGTTTCTTCTGTCCCTACTTCTCAGGAGGAACCTGGCGATTTGACAGGAGTGCCGGAGGAATATCATGATCTGCGCACGGTCTTCAGTCGGTCCCGAGCCAACTCCCTTCCTCCTCACCGGTCGTATGATTGTAGTATTGATCTCCTTCCGGGGACCACTCCTTCTCGGGGTAGACTATACTCTCTGTCGGCTCCCGAACGTAAGGCTCTCGAGGATTATTTGTCTGTGTCTCTTGACGCCGGTACCATAGTGCCTTCTTCCTCTCCCGGCCGGGGCGGGGTTCTTTTTTGTTAAGAAGAAGGACGGTACTCTGCGCCCTGCGTGGATTATCGAGGGCTGAATGACATAACGGTTAAGAATCGTTATCCGCTTCCCCTTATGTCATCAGCCTTCGAGATTCTGCAGGGAGCCAGGTGCTTTACTAAGTTGGACCTTCGTAACGCTTACCATCTCGTGCGCATCAGAGAGGGGGACGAGTGGAAAACGGCGTTTAACACCCGTTAGGGCATTTTGAGTACCGGGTTCTGCCGTTTGGTCTCGCCAATGCGCCAGCTGTTTTTCAGGCATTAGTTAATGATGTTCTGAGAGACATGCTGAACATCTTTGTTTTTGTCTATCTTGACGATATCCTGATTTTTTCTCCGTCACTCGAGATTCATGTTCAGCACGTTCGACGTGTTCTACAGCGCCTTTTAGAGAATTGTCTCTACGTAAAGGCTGAGAAGTGCTCTTTTCATGTCTCCTCCGTTACTTTTCTCGGTTCCGTTATTTCCGCTGAAGGCATTCAGATGGATTCCGCTAAGGTCCAAGCTGTCAGTGATTGGCCCGTTCCAAGGTCACGTGTCGAGTTGCAGCGCTTTTTAGGTTTCGCTAATTTCTATCGGCGTTTCATTCGTAATTTCGGTCAAGTTGCTGCCCTCTCACAGCTCTTACTTCTGTCAAGACGTGTTTTAAGTGGTCCGGTTCCGCCCAGGGAGCTTTTGATCTTCTAAAAGAACGTTTTACGTCCGCTCCTATCCTCGTTACTCCTGACGTCACTAGACAATTCATTGTCGAGGTTGACGCTTCAGAGGTAGGCGTGGGAGCCATTCTATCCCAGCGCTTCCAGTCTGACGATAAGGTTCATCCTTGCGCTTATTTTTCTCATCGCCTGTCGCCATCTGAGCGCAACTATGATGTGGGTAACCGTGAACTGCTCGCCATCCGCTTAGCCCTAGGCGAATGGCGACAGTGGTTGGAGGGGGCGACTGTTCCTTTTGTCGCTTGGACAGACCATAAGAACCTTGAGTACATCCGTTCTGCCAAACGACTTAATGCCCGTCAAGCTCGTTGGGCGTTGTTTTTCGCTCGTTTCGAGTTTGTGATTTCTTACCGTCCGGGTAGCAAGAACACCAAGCCTGATGCCTTATCCCGTCTGTTTAGTTCTTCTGTGGCTTCTACTGATCCCGAGGGGATTCTTCCTTATGGGCGTGTTGTCGGGTTAACAGTCTGGGGAATTGAAAGACAGGTTAAGCAAGCACTCACGCACACTGCGCCGCCGCGCGCTTGTCCTAGTAACCTCCTTTTCGTTCCTGTTTCCACTCGTCTGGCTGTTCTTCAGTGGGCTCACTCTGCCAAGTTAGCTGGTCATCCCGGTGTTCGAGGCACTCTTGCGTCTATTCGCCAGCGCTTTTGGTGGCCGACTCAGGAGCGTGACACGCGCCGTTTCGTGGCTGCTTGTTCGGACTGCGCGCAGACTAAGTCGGGTAACTCTCCTCCTGCCGGTCGTCTCAGACCGCTCCCCATTCCTTCTCGACCATGGTCTCACATCGCCCTAGACTTCATTACCGGTCTGCCTTTGTCTGCGGGGAAGACTGTGATTCTTACGGTTGTCGATAGGTTCTCTAAGGCGGCACATTTCATTCCCCTCGCTAAACTTCCTTCCGCTAAGGAGACGGCACAAATCATTATTGAGAATGTATTCAGAATTCATGGCCTTCCGTTAGACGCCGTTTCAGACAGAGGCCCGCAATTCACGTCACAGTTTTGGAGGGAGTTCTGTCGTTTGATTGGTGCGTCCGTCAGTCTCTCTTCCGGGTTTCATCCCCAGTCTAACGGTCAAGCAGAGAGGGCCAATCAGACGATTGGTCGCATACTACGCAGCCTTTCTTTCAGAAACCCTGCGTCTTGGGCAGAACAGCTCCCCTGGGCAGAATACGCTCACAATTCGCTTCCTTCGTCTGCTACCGGGTTATCTCCGTTTCAGAGTAGTCTGGGTTACCAGCCTCCTCTGTTCTCATCCCAGCTTGCCGAGTCCAGCGTTCCCTCCGCTCAAGCGTTTGTCCAACGTTGTGAGCGCACCTGGAGGAGGGTGAGGTCTGCACTTTGCCGTTACAGGGCACAGACTGTGAGAGCCGCCAATAAACGCAGGATTAAGAGTCCAAGGTATTGTTGCGGCCAGAGAGTGTGGCTTTCCACTCGCAACCTTCCTCTTACGACAGCTTCTCGTAAGTTGACTCCGCGGTTCATTGGTCCGTTCCGTGTCTCCCAGGTCGTCAATCCTGTCGCTGTGCGACTGCTTCTTCCGCGACATCTTCGTCGCGTCCATCCTGTCTTCCATGTCTCCTGTGTTAAGCCCTTTCTTCGCACCCCGTTCGTCTTCCCTCCCCCTCCCGTCCTTGTCGAGAGCGCACCTATTTACAAGGTACATAAGATCATGGACATGCGTTCGGGGACGGGGTCACCAATACTTAGTGGATTGGGAGGGTTACGGTCCTGAGGAGAGGAGTTGGGTTCCGTCTCGGGACGTGCTGGACCGTTCACTCATTGATGATTTCCTCCGTTGCCGCCAGGATTCCTCCTCGAGTGCGCCAGGAGGCGCTCGGTGAGTGGGGGGTACTGTCATGTTTTGTCATTTATTATCTTGTCTTGTCCCTGTGCTTCCCATTCTATTCGTTTCCCTCTGCTGGTCTTATTAGGTTCTTTCCCTCTTTCTATCCCTCTCTCTCCCCCTCCCTCTCTCACTCTCTCGCTCTCTCTTCTCTCTATCGTTCCGTTCCTGCTCCCAGCTGTTCCTATTCCCCTAATCAATCATTTAGTCTTCCCACACCTGTTCCCGATCCTTTCCCCTGATTAGAGTCCCTATTTCTTCCTTTGTGTTCCGTTCCTGTCCTGTCGGTTCCTTGTCTAGAATTCACCGTGCTGTGTTTGTGTATTGCCCTGTCGTGTCGTGTTTTCCTCAGATGCTGCGTGGTGAGCAGGTGTCTGAGTCTGTCTGGTTCAAGTGCCTTCCCGAGGCAACCTGCTGTTCACCTGCTGTTCAATATCGAGTCTCCAGTTTGTCCTCGTCATTTCGAGTGAAAGTTGTGTTTTTTGTTTGTATTTACTTTACTGGATTAAAGACTCTGTTTTCGCCAAGTCGCTTTTGGGTCCTCTTTCACCTGCATGACAATAGTATATACATATTAGATGAGTAATGTAGGGTATGTAAACATTATTTAAAGTGGTATTGTTTAAAGTGACTGGCTAGTGATACATTTATTACATCCAATTTTTAATTATTAAAGTGGCTAGAGATTTGAGTCAGTATGTTGGCAGCAGCCACTCAATGTTAGTGATGGCTGTCTAACAGTCTGATGGCATTGAGGTAGAAGCTGTTTTCAGTCTCTCGGTCCCAGCTTTGATGCACCTGTACTGACCTCGCCTTCTGGATGATAGCGGGGTGAACAGGCAGACTTGAAATCACTTGCCACTTTAATAAATTAAACACTAGTCACTTTAATAATGTGTACATATTTTGCATTACTCATCTCATATGTATATACTGTATTCTATTCTACTGTATCTTAGTCTAAGCCTCTTTGACATTGCTCGTCCATATATTTCTATAGTCTTAATCCCATTCCTTTACTTAGATCTGTGTGTATTGTTGTGAAATGGTCAGATATTACTGCACTAGAAACACAAGCATTTCGTTACACCCACAATAACATCTGCTAAACGTGTATCTGATCACAGTGCTTTGGGGATTGTGTGGCTAGATGCATCAGCATAACAATACCTGAGTGGTTCAGATACATCTCTAACATTTGTTTTGAACACAATTTCTATATTTAACTCTGCTGCTTTCAACTGGTGGTATTGTCATGGCTAGCCTTGAGTATGGCTAGCTTTGCTTTTTGCTGCTTTTGGAGTTGAATGCACTTCAGTCAGCCACTGATGTCCACCTGGAGCACATGCTGAGATCACTGGCCATCCTCTTAATGACTGTAATCACCTAATTAGTCACCTTGTCAGCAGAGCAAAAGCCACAGCTGTGCTGGGCTCCCATCGGACCATGACCAGAGCAGAGCAGTACAGTACACTGAAGCACAGGGACAAAGGTTGACCTGGGTTGGGCCGGAGCTCATTACGGAGCAGAGGAGCTTACCTCCATCCCCAGTGGTCAGGGTGACTGGCGCTGACACTGGGAATGAACTACGAGGCTGCTGCCTGCCTGTATTCCATCATCAGGTTGGGCTTCAGGGGACTGGGGACAGGGGCCATGGCCTTGCCTGTCTGTCTGCCGGGCTGTCGTGTTGTCTCACACCACACAGTTTCCAGCACAGGACTAACAAAATCAATGGAGTTAGAGTTCCAAACACAATTGAATTATGAGAAGCAGAGGTGGTAAGCAGGGTTGACAGGGTTCTCATTTGATGTGTGTCCAGCCACGTGTAGTCCTCCTAGTCCCAGCAGACTCAGAGGGAACGATGAATCCCACAGCCCCAGGACAGACCAGACAGGAGTTACTTACTAATAAAAAAGTGATAAAGTTACTCCTTCAGTCACACTCAGTGAGGAGGCCATTGCCCCTCTCCTTACCTCTCTCTGTCACACACACACTCAATATAGTATCTGTGCCTCCTCCCACATAGGGATTGCTAGTCTCTCAGCACGGAGTGAAGTATCTGCAGTATGACAGTGTGTAAATGTGAAATTTAGCCTAGCTGGCTCCACAGATGACTGCAGGGGCTGAAAAGACAGTGAGAGAGGGAGTGAATGGGGAGGGAGAGAGAGAGAGAGAGAGAGAGAGAGAGAGAGAGAGAGAGAGAGAGGAGTGAGTGAATGAATGAATGAATGAATGGGGGAGAGAGAGAGAGAGAGAGAGAGGGAGTGAATGAATGAATGGGGAGGAAGTGAATGGGGGTGAGAGAGTGAGAGAGAGAGGGAGTGAATGAATGAATGGGGAGGAAGTGAATGGGGGTGAGAGAGTGAGAGAGAGAGGGAGTGAATGAATGAATGGGGAGGAAGTGAATGGGGGAGAGAGAGTGAGAGAGAGAGGGAGTGAATGAATGAATGGGGAGGAAGTGAATGGGGGAGAGAGAGTGAGAGAGAGGGAGTGAATGAATGAATGGGGAGGAAGTGAATGGGGGTGAGAGAGTGAGAGAGAGAGGGAGTGAATGAATGAATGGGGAGGAAGTGAATGGGGGTGAGAGAGTGAGAGAGAGAGGGAGTGAATGAATGAATGGGGAGGAAGTGAATGGGGGAGAGAGAGTGAGAGAGAGGGAGTGAATGAATGAATGGGGAGGAAGTGAATGGGGGAGAGAGAGTGAGAGAGATTATGGAGGATCCCTTTAATTAGCACAGGCCAAAGAGCATTCTTTTTCCAAGTATTTCTCAAATACATTGATCTTTGTCTGGGCTGACAATGAGAGTGATTTAGGATACTGACTCCCTATGACTTGGTTTGACTCCCTCATTCTCACTCTGTTTGGGAACAATGATACCCTGCTCATCCTATTGTCAGCTTTGCCAATTGGAGAGGCCCTTCATCAGACCCTTCCAGGCTGCCTGGATCTCGGTCTGGTTGCCCTCTCATGAGGGGAAAGGTTATCAGAGGTAAAATGATCTTCCCTGTGTGAGTTCCAATGTAGTTCATCTGGGAGATAGACAGGGGGAAACTACTGGCTGTGAAAAACTAAGACAAAATGGTTTTGTGTGTCTATTGAGACTGGTGTGGAACCACACCCAAACAATGTGCTTTAGGTGTCATGTTTTGTCATTTATTATCATGTCTTGTCCCTGTGCTTCCCATTCTATTCGTTTCCCTCTGCTGGTCTTATTAGGTTCTTTCCCTCTTTCTATCCCTCTCTCTCCCCCTCCCTCTCTCACTCTCTCGCTCTCTCTTCTCTCTATCGTTCCGTTCCTGCTCCCAGCTGTTCCTATTCCCCTAATCATCATTTAGTCTTCCCACACCTGTTCCCGATCCTTTTCCCTGATTAGAGTCCCTATTTCTCTCCTTGTTTCCCGTACCTGCCCTGTCGGATCCTCATATATAATTCACCGTGCTGTGTCTATGTTTTGCCCTGTCGTGTCGTGTTTCCCTCAGATGCTGCGTGGTGAGCAGGTGTCTGAGTCTGCTAGGTTCAAGTGCCTTCCCGAGGCAACCTGCAGTTCTCGATCAAGTCTCCAGTCTGTTCTTGTCTTTACGTGTAGTATTATGCTTTTTGTTTGGTAAAGTTTATTCTGGATTAAATACTCTGTTTTCGCCAAGTCGCTTTTGGGTCCTCATTCACCTGCATGACAGAAGGATCCGCCCGAGGAATGGACCCAGCGACTACAGACGCTCGTAACACTGCCGTCGAGATCCAAGGAGCCATGCTCGGCAGACACGAGCAGGAATTGTCTGCTGCTCGCCATGCCGTGGAGAGCCTGGCCGCTCAGGTTTCCGACCTCTCTGGACAGTTCCAGAGTCTTCGTCTCGTGCCACCTGTTACTTCCTGGCCTGCCGAGTCTCCAGAACCTAGGGTTAATAACCCACCTTGCTACTCCGGGCAGCCCACTGAGTGCCGCTCCTTTCTCACCCAGTGTGAGATTGTGTTCTCTCTCCAACCCAACACATACTCTAGAGAGAGAGCTCGGGTTGCTTACGTCATTTCACTCCTTACTGGCCGGGCCCGAGAGTGGGGCACAGCTATCTGGGAGGCAAGGGCTGATTGTTCTAACAATTACCAGAACTTTAAAGAGGAGATGATTCGGGTTTTTGACCGTTCAGTTTTTGGTGGGGAGGCTTCTAGGGTCCTGGCTTCCCTATGCCAAGGTGATCGATCCATAACGGATTACTCAATAGAGTTTCGTACTCTTGCTGCCTCTAGTGACTGGAACGAGCCGGCGCTGCTCGCTCGTTTTCTGGAGGGACTCCACACAGTGGTCAAAGATGAGATTCTCTCTCGGGAGGTTCCTTCCAGTGTGGACTCTTTGATTGCTCTCGCCATCCGCATAGAACGACGGGTAGATCTTCGTCACCAGGCTCGTGGAAGAGAGCTCGCATCAACGGTGTTTCCCTGCTCCGCATCGCAACCATCTCCCTCCTCTGGCTCTGAGACTGAGTCCATGCAGCTGGGAGGGATTCGCATCTCGACTAAGGAGAGGGAACGGAGGATCACCAACCGCCTGTGCCTCTATTGCGGATTTGATGGACATTTTGTTAATTCATGTCCAGTAAGAGGCCAGAGCCCATCAGTAAGCGGAGGGCTACTGGTGAGCGCTACTACTCAGGTCTCTTCATCTAGATCTTGTACTACTATGTCGGTCCATCTACGCTGGACCGGTTCGGGTGCTACATGCAGTGCCTTGATTGACTCTGGGGCTGAGGGTTGTTTCATGGACGAAGCATGGGTTCGGAAACATAACATTCCTTTCAGACCGTTAGACAAGCCTACGCCCATGTTTGCCTTAGATGGTAGTCATCTTCCCAGTATCAGATTTGAGACACTACCTTTAACTCTCACAGTATCTGGTAACCACAGTGAGACTATTTCTTTTTGATTTTTCGTTCACCTTTCACACCTGTTGTTTTGGGTCATCCCTGGCTAGTATGTCATAATCCTTCTATTAATTGGTCTTGTAATTCTATCCTATCCTGGAACGTATCTTGTCATGTGAAGTGCTTAATGTCTGCCATCCCTCCCATTTCTTCTGTCCCCACTTCTCAGGAGGAACCTGGCGATTTGACAGGAGTGCCGGAGGAATATCATGATCTGCGCACGGTCTTCAGTCGGTCCCGAGCCAACTCCCTTCCTCCTCACCGGTCGTATGATTGTAGTATTGATCTCCTTCCGGGGACCACTCCTCCTCGGGGTAGACTATACTCTCTGTCGGCTCCCGAACGTAAGGCTCTCGAGGATTATTTATCTGTGTCTCTTGACGCCGGTACCATAGTGCCTTCTTCCTCTCCGGCCGGGGCGGGGTTCTTTTTTGTTAAGAAGAAGGACGGTACTCTGCGCCCTGCGTGATTATCGAGGGCTGAATGACATAACGGTTAAGAATCGTTATCCGCTTCCCCTTATGTCATCAGCCTTCGAGATTCTGCAGGGAGCCAGGTGCTTTACTAAGTTGGACCTTCGTAACGCTTACCATCTCGTGCGCATCAGAGAGGGGGACGAGTGGAAAACGGCGTTTAACACTCCGTTAGGGCATTTTGAGTACCGGGTTCTGCCGTTTGGTCTCGCCAATGCGCCAGCTGTTTTTCAGGCATTAGTTAATGATGTTCTGAGAGACATGCTGAACATCTTTGTTTTTGTCTATCTTGACGATATCCTGATTTTTTCACCGTCACTCGAGATTCATGTTCAGCACGTTCGACGTGTTCTACAGCGCCTTTTAGAGAATTGTCTCTACGTAAAGGCTGAGAAGTGCTCTTTTCATGTCTCCTCCGTTACTTTTCTCGGTTCCGTTATTTCCGCTGAAGGCATTCAGATGGATTCCGCTAAGGTCCAAGCTGTCAGTGATTGGCCCGTTCCAAGGTCACGTGTCGAGTTGCAGCGCTTTTTAGGTTTCGCTAATTTCTATCGGCGTTTCATTCGTAATTTCGGTCAAGTTGCTGCCCCTCTCACAGCTCTTACTTCTGTCAAGACGTGTTTTAAGTGGTCCGGTTCCGCCCAGGGAGCTTTTGATCTTCTAAAAGAACGTTTTACGTCCGCTCCTATCCTCGTTACTCCTGACGTCACTAGACAATTCATTGTCGAGGTTGACGCTTCAGAGGTAGGCGTGGGAGCCATTCTATCCCAGCGCTTCCAGTCTGACGATAAGGTTCATCCTTGCGCTTATTTTTCTCATCGCCTGTCGCCATCTGAGCGCAACTATGATGTGGGTAACCGTGAACTGCTCGCCATCCGCTTAGCCCTAGGCGAATGGCGACAGTGGTTGGAGGGGGCGACCGTTCCTTTTGTCGTTTGGACAGACCATAAGAACCTTGAGTACATCCGTTCTGCCAAACGACTTAATGCCCGTCAAGCTCGTTGGGCGTTGTTTTTCGCTCGTTTCGAGTTTGTGATTTCTTACCGTCCGGGTAGCAAGAACACCAAGCCTGATGCCTTATCCCGTCTGTTTAGTTCTTCTGTGGCTTCTACTGATCCCGAGGGGATTCTTCCTTATGGGCGTGTTGTCGGGTTGACAGTCTGGGGAATTGAAAGACAGGTTAAGCAAGCACTCACGCACACTGCGTCGCCGCGCGCTTGTCCTAGTAACCTCCTTTTCGTTCCTGTTTCCACTCGTCTGGCTGTTCTTCAGTGGGCTCACTCTGCCAAGTTAGCTGGTCATCCCGGTGTTCGAGGCACTCTTGCGTCTATTCGCCAGCGATTTTGGTGGCCGACTCAGGAGCGTGACACGCGCCGTTTCGTGGCTGCTTGTTCGGACTGCGCGCAGACTAAGTCGGGTAACTCTCCTCCTGCCGGTCGTCTCAGACCGCTCCCCATTCCTTCTCGACCATGGTCTCACATCGCCCTAGACTTCATTACCGGTCTGCCTTTGTCTGCGGGGAAGACTGTGATTCTTACGGTTGTCGATAGGTTCTCTAAGGCGGCACATTTCATTCCCCTCGCTAAACTTCCTTCCGCTAAGGAGACGGCACAAATCATTATCGAGAATGTGTTCAGAATTCATGGCCTCCCGTTAGACGCCGTTTCAGACAGAGGCCCGCAATTCACGTCACAGTTTTGGAGGGAGTTCTGTCGTTTGATTGGTGCGTCCGTCAGTCTCTCTTCCGGGTTTCATCCCCAGTCTAACGGTCAAGCAGAGAGGGCCAATCAGACGATTGGTCGCATACTCCGCAGCCTTTCTTTCAGAAACCCTGCGTCTTGGGCAGAACAGCTCCCCTGGGCAGAATACGCTCACAACTCGCTTCCTTCGTCTGCTACCGGGTTATCTCCGTTTCAGAGTAGTCTGGGTTACCAGCCTCCTCTATTCTCTTCCCAGCTTGCCGAGTCCAGCGTTCCCTCCGCTCAAGCGTTTGTCCAACGTTGTGAGCGCACCTGGAGGAGGGTGAGGTCTGCACTTTGCCGCTACAGGGCACAGACTGTGAGAGCCGCCAATAAACGCAGGATTAAGAGTCCTAGGTATTGTTGCGGCCAGAGAGTGTGGCTTTCCACTCGCAACCTTCCTCTTACGACAGCTTCTCGTAAGTTGACTCCGCGGTTCATTGGTCCGTTCCGTGTCTCCCAGGTCGTCAATCCTGTCGCTGTGCGACTGCTTCTTCCGCGACATCTTCGTCGCGTCCATCCTGTCTTCCATGTCTCCTGTGTTAAGCCTTTTCTTCGCACCCCGTTCGTCTTCCCTCCCCCCTCCCGTCCTTGTCGAGAGCGCACCTATTTACAAGGTACATAAGATCATGGACATGCGTTCTCGGGGACGGGGTCACCAATACTTAGTGGATTGGGAGGGTTACGGTCCTGAGGAGAGGAGTTGGGTTCCGTCTCGGGACGTGCTGGACCGTTCACTCATTGATGATTTCCTCCGTTGCCGCCAGGATTCCTCCTCGAGTGCGCCAGGAGGCGCTCGGTGAGTGGGGTGGTACTGTCATGTTTTGTCATTTATTATCATGTCTTGTCCCTGTGCTTCCCATTCTATTCGTTTCCCTCTGCTGGTCTTATTAGGTTCTTTCCCTCTTTCTATCCCTCTCTCTCCCCCTCCCTCTCTCACTCTCTCGCTCTCTCTTCTCTCTATCGTTCCGTTCCTGCTCCCAGCTGTTCCTATTCCCCTAATCATCATTTAGTCTTCCCACACCTGTTCCCGATCCTTTTCCCTGATTAGAGTCCCTATTTCTCTCCTTGTTTCCCGTACCTGCCCTGTCGGATCCTCATATATAATTCACCGTGCTGTGTCTATGTTTTGCCCTGTCGTGTCGTGTTTCCCTCAGATGCTGCGTGGTGAGCAGGTGTCTGAGTCTGCTAGGTTCAAGTGCCTTCCCGAGGCAACCTGCAGTTCTCGATCAAGTCTCCAGTCTGTTCTTGTCTTTACGTGTAGTATTATGCTTTTTGTTTTGTAAAGTTTATTCTGGATTAAATACTCTGTTTTCGCCAAGTCGCTTTTGGGTCCTCATTCACCTGCATGACATTAGGGAGCTCTGGGCAGGCCTGTAAGACTAAACTCTGAGCTGGGTGTGGACCACTAAACTCTGAGCTGGGTGTGGACCGGGAGGAAGACTAAGTCTTCCTCCCGTCAATGGCCTTTAGTTTCCTCACCAATGGGCATCCACCCTGGTCCTTTGTCTAGCTGAGCCTGCGTGGTCCAGGTAGGTCCAGGTGGAACCCTCTTCCAGTGTAGAGCTGCAGCAGGCAGCAGCCAGAGAACATGCCTCAGAGCAGGAGGACAGGAGCAGGTAGCATGGGCCTTGGAACCAGGAGAGGGAGTTTCTCTGACACAATCCTCCATAAGGTGCAGCATATCTGGTAAATACTCATAGGGGAGGTGGAAAGAGACTGAAGACTGGCTCAATGGGGAATGAGATAGACTTCTGGTTCTGGTAGACATCGTTTGAAGATTATGTTATTTACAGATGCATTTGACTGTGTTTTATTTTAATTGTCCTCTATGAAAGACAGAATCTCAGCAGAATCAATGGTTAATAACTGACAGGGTCTTCTGGCCTATTATGCTATTTTAATCCCCATATGTGAATCCATGATCTATGTTAGAGATTAGATTTTTTTTTGCTCTTTTCAGCTGTCCGCTACAGAGTCAAATGGAGCATGTGCTGGATGGGATAATTATTGTCAGAGGGATGAGGTAGATAATGGGGAAAGAGTGATTTGATATCTTGTATGGTAGATAATGTCCTTCTTAGCACTTCACATCATGAATCTCACTCATGTCCATACGCCCACTGCACTCTGCTCACTCATGTCCATGTGGTGTGTGTGTGTGTGTGTGTGTGTGTGTGTGTGTGTGTGTGTGTGTGTGTGTGTGTGTGTGTGTGTGTGTGTGTGTGTGTGTGTGTGTGTGTGTGTGTGTGTGTGTGTGTGTGTGTGTGTGTGTGTGTGTGTGTGTGTGTGTGTGTGTGTGTGTGTGTGTGTGTGTGTGTGTGTACATGTGAGAGAAGGAGAGAGAGGGAGAGGGAGGGGGAGAGAGAGTAATGAGGAAGGGAGGGGGAGAGAGGGGAGCTTTCCATAGCATCATCTGACAGGAGAGGCTGCGATCTAACAGCAGGTGTTAGAGCTCTAACACTGAATCAGACAGAGAAGTAGAGGGAGAGAAGGAAAGAGAGAAAGAGGGGAAGACATTTGGAGGTGAGCGATAGCAAAAGACCACTCTGAAGCAATTAAGTAAAATGAGAGGAGAGGTAGAAACTAAGATCCTGTGAGAGACGGAGACAGCGAGAGGGAGAGAACATAGTTGTATCCAGCACATTCCTGGCTAGGTTCTGCTGCATAGAGCAGTGCTGATCGTTCACTGATCTCTGCATCCCATGCTGGACCTGCCTCTGCACTCCACTCGCTCTGCTCACACTGGTGCCTAGAGTAAGTAACTCTGCTTTCATTGTGCATTAGCTGCTGCGGTTGATTAGATAGCCTGCTGTCTGTCTGTGTTCTGTCTGGCTGGACTGGCCGGTTAAGCTCCGGTAACTATCAGTGCGTGTGGGTAGAGGACAGGTGGGTTTGGGCAGTGGAATAGAAAGACGGGACCATTACGCTAGATGTTAGCTATAAGAATACAGGTGATTACTGAGTATGTTGGTGTAGTAGAGGGGTGTTTGTATACTTGATGTTGATCCAGGAATCTGATAGTGCTTGGATTCATGGTTTTATGTCTCTTGGCTATGTTTGCAATCCCAGGCCAAACTCTGGTGGATTATGACGTATTTAGGCATATTGAAATAATGGCATGGGGTGTCATTTTATTTCCATTGCAATTTCCTACCGTCATTACAGGCAACGCAAGCGCCTATGGCCATCCAGTAGGTTCACGACGAGCTAGGGTGTTCTGGGTGGGGTTGAGGACGGGCTCAAACCCTCAAACCGTGAGCTACGGCTCAGAGGATCGCAAGTTTAATCCCAGCACTAGGTACGTGTTTTGTCATCTTTATTTTCTGTTTTAACCCTTAACCCAAACCTTAACCAATGGATACCTAAACTTAATCGTCAAGGTTAACCCTATCCCAAACATTCATCTTAACCACTCAGAAATTATACCAAAATTTAACTGTCTAGGTTAGGTTTGGATTCACTGACAGCTGACATATGTCAGTTAACATACTGCAAAATATGCCATAATTAAAATGGCAACACACTCCATAATCTGCAGACTGCACCACAGACAGCCCCACAAGCCATAATTTACGGCCCCACTTGCCCTAATTAAAAGGGCCAGCCATGCCATATCTCTGTTGCTGCAGTTATGGCCAGATATGGTGTTTTCTTTGGAGATTTTGTTGTGCAGTCCTGATGAGATAACAGTCAGTGACGCATTAAATACTCAATGTCTTCATGAAGCTTTATTAGGGACTATGTCCCAAACCCCTGCATTGATACTATACCTCATTAAGTACATGTTGATATGATACTGTATAATATAAGCCCTCCTCAACAGACTTGGTTTGCTGCTGAAGTTAAACACTAGATCAAATTGGATTTTTACTGCATCTTGAACCATAGTATCGATCTGTTGATTGCACCAATAATTAGTGAATGTTTGCCCTCCACATTGCAACCTTTTCAATCTTCTGCAGGGGATGTGTTGATACATTTGGACTGGTATGGATTATACCAAACAGGGAACACCTTACTGAGGATATTGAGCTATTGTCTTGGTGCAAACATGCTCACTTACTCTCTCACTCTCTCACTCTCTCACTCTCTCACTCTCTCACTCTTTCTTTGCTGCTCAGGGACTAGAGAAATGCATTTGTCATTCCATTTTGTTGCAATATATGCAAACCAGTCCAGCTCATTTGTATTTCCAGGTATACTCCACACCCATCAGAGGAGTAGAGAGAGCTCATTTGTATTTCCAGGTATACTCCACACCCATCAGAGGAGTAGAGAGAACTCATTTGTATTTCCAGGTATACTCCACACCCATCAGAGGAGTAGAGAGAGCTCATTTGTATTTCCAGGTATACTCCACACCCATCAGAGGAGTAGAGAGAGCTCATTTGTATTTCCAGGTATACTCCACACCCATCAGAGGAGTAGAGAGAGCTCATTTGTATTTCCAGGTATACTCCACACCCATCAGAGGAGTAGAGAGAGCTCATTTGTATTTCCAGGTATACTCCACACCCATCAGAGGAGTAGAGAGAGCTCATTTGTATTTCCAGGTATACTCCACACCCATCAGAGGAGTAGAGAGAGCTCATTTGTATTTCCAGGTATACTCCACACCCATCAGAGGAGTAGAGAGAGCTCATTTGTATTTCCAGGTATACTCCACACCCATCAGAGGAGTAGAGAGAGCTCATTTGCATCAAGTTATCAGAGCCCATGACCCAGCAGTACTGTGTGGAGGAAGGCTTTTCAGGAGTTTCCACGGTGTGGGACACCCAATCACACACACACACACACACGCACGCACGCACGCATGCACGCACGCACGCACGCGCACACACACACACACACACACACACACACACACACACACACACACACACACACACACACACACACACACACACACACACACACACACACACACACACACACACACACACACACACACACGCACACACGCACACACGCACACACGCACACACACACACATTCTGCCTCCGTAATCCGATCCATTAATCAGGCTGTGTGTGTTCCTGGGGTGAGGTGACCAGTTGTCAGGCTGAACCCTCTGATCCCTCCCTGTGTAGTAGTGCCTGCTTTACCCAGCCGCTATCTAAACCAGCCTACTACCAGATGCCAATGTGTCGTACTGTTGTAGGATGGAATAAGCACTGCAGGGCCCTGCTTTGTAGTGGGGCAATATTATGATGTGCCATGCTTTGGTTATGAAAAGCATTTGAATTGAGCTCTCCGACATGATTGTGCAATGTTTTCATATAGAAGATATGAAATAATGCTGTTAAAGGAGTGTCTGCTCCAGGTCAACAGTGTGTTGTCAGTGATGTTCAGTGGTGTGCACTGACGGTTTCTGAAGGGTTAATGGGCAGGGAACCCGTCAGCTGAGTAGAGCTGCAATTTAAGCATAACAACACCACCTGGTAAATAGGCTTATTGAACCTACAAACCACCCCCTGTGCCATGTGATTGAAAAGTATGCATGTGTATGTGTGTGTGTGTGTGCGTGCGTACCTGTGTGTGCGTATGTGAGAGAGAGAGATTTACATATTCTCAGCAGCTCACCTTCCCTGCCAGCCAGGTTGTTGTGCCAAGCCTTACTCCTTAATAGAATGCCTCCTGCTTCAAGCCTCAGCGTGGTGCCCTCTGTTCAAGGTTCTGTGTGTAGAAGGCTCTTCCATTTATTTAATATGGGCCGTTAAAAGCCTGACTGCCAGTCGATCCAGCAGTTGACTGCTTTGTGAGATGTTGTGTGAAGTAACATGTTTTGACTCAATCATACAGCTCTGCCCAGGCTGCTAATAAGATCTTGTCACCAGAGAAAACATGATCAGACAGAGGGAGGGAGGGAGGGATCATGTCCCTTTTCACTCTGTGTTGTTCAAACCAAAGAACAACCCAGTAATTTCAAATTCTATTTCAATGGTTCAGACATTCCAGTTGCCTGACAGCCCTAGTTATAGCCTGTCCTCACCACTTCACAGGCTCAGGAGACAACACTCTAGGCCAGTCGAGCAAGACAGAAAGACAATGATGGGTTAATCCCAAGTATTTACTGGGGACAGACTGGAAAGACAGTCAGCTCAGTCACATCATCTACAGTGTGCTCCTCTCTTTAATGTGGTGAGGTCCCTTCTCGCACCTCCATGATTGCCAGAATTTACACTACCGTTTCTCTGATCTCTACCGGAGATGTTCAACTCAAAACCAACTACACATGATTTTTCCAATGTAATCGACCCTAACCCTAACAGTAACCCATAATGTCATAATATATGTCAATAACTCTAACTTTTTCTTTGTGATTCACAGCAAACAGGATGGAAGGATATCTCGTATCTCTGACACACTAGAGCCCTTGCTGTCACACTCCCATCCTCCATATCGCGCTCGCTCGTTATCAAAGGTAGGAGCGGGGTCCAAGCCCCAACTGCACCCTGTCAGCTCAACCTTGACCTCTCAACTATTTTCACAAGTCTCTCTCTTGCTGTCTTTTTCTTTCCTCTTTTCTATTCAGCCCCACTCCTCCCTGTGTTGTTCTATTGCCCTACTCTGTGTGCAGGTGAATGGCGTCACCAATCAGACAGGGGTGGCAGGTAGCCTAGCGGTTAGAGCGTTTGTTACTGGAAGGTTGCTAGTTCTAATCCCCCATCCAACAAGGTGAAAAGAAAATCTGTCGATGTACCCTTGAGCAAGGCAAAATCAAAGTAATTATCAAGGGCCTATGATCTACTACTTTTAGATAAAATAATATATAGGTTGTTCCAACAGCCAAGGACAAAGCTTTTGTTTTATAGATGCTAGTAGGTGCTAGTAGGTGCTAGTAGGAGCACTTACAAGATGCTAGTAGGTGCACTTACAAAACACCTTAAATAATTATATGATACTGGGGGCTGAGGAATATAGAGAATGCTCTCAATTTTACACATAAATAAATATTTTAGAAAATTGTTTTGATTCTTGGGTCCCAGCTCATCACAGGTACATAGGGTCTCCTAAAGAATATCTGTGTCTCAAAAACCCACATCTACCCCTTACATTATGGAACTTGGGGGAATTGGAGTGTTAGAGTGAGGCAAAGAGAGATTCAGTGGTCTAGACACTGGTGGTCCGTCCTCAACTTCTGTAAACCTGCTGTCACTCACTCAGATGACTGAATCACTCTCTGTGGTTTTGGCTCATGGGAATTCATTTATGCTGATCTACGAACCCAGGTGATGTGATTCGTTTGGACATGAGGAATATTCAATGATTAAATCTGCAGTAATGCACACATTTATAGGTGAATGTCCTTGTCAAGAAGCTGTCAATGATATAATGCATTATGCATTATCTTGTAATATATGAACAAATTCAGCAGACTATAAATCATGGAGTTCTTCATCAATGTAGCTGTATCAGGTAAATGCCTTTGGTCCAGACTGTATTGCTGTAGTATCTAGGCATATTTTCACTGCTGTGTGCTGTGGCTTAGTGCCTTAGTACCTCAGCCTGCAGATTTTTCTCTGGTGGTGGTGGTGGTCCTGGAGACACGGCTGCCCACTGCATCAGTCAATCCCTCTTATGGAAGGGTGTGTGGAGAGCAGAGCAGACCATACCAGAGCAGATGCTGTAGTGTAAATGTTGTGCTCTACCACTGCTGGCCAGAGGAAGGTCATGCAGGAGCCTGTCGCTGACGGCCACGATGAATGATGGATTTTCTCAGAGGACATAATTGGAGAGGAGTGGACGGTAGGTTGGCGTGGCCAAAACATTGGCAGGTCTCACCACAGGTAGAGGATGGGAGATTCAGGTATCTGGTATTGGAGTGGTGGGGCGAGATGAAAGCTGTGATGGGGGCTATGAGTTATAGTGGTGATGGAATAGACCAGGGAATCAGGTCCATCTTCCTCAGCCCAGTTTGTCAGGTCCCTTCCATTATACTATGGGTTTGAAATCTTCTGAAATAGTTTGGAATAGCTGAAAGTGTCAAGTCCTTTTATGCAACAGCCTTATAGTGATCGTAGTAATTGATTTGTGGTCAATAGGGTCAGTGTAAGTGCTGTCATAACGTTGCCCTGTTGGGTGAGATTTATGACCATCCCATAAATACCTTCCCCCCTTTTCTCTTTACTCTACAGAATGGACTCTTGGAAAGCCCTGTGTTACCTCAGTGAAAGTATGGCACCATCAAAATGTTGAGGAAAGAACAATATTTCCCTTTCTCAACCAGTTGAAAATGTCCGTTGGTACTTAAAGAATATGATGTCTGATCAGTTGTTGTCTGTCTTTATCTGATGATAGGATGACATAAATTGTATCTTGGAAAGTCTACACATTCTAGTTATCAGATTCACATGGAATTGTTGTGCAATTTAAATGTTTAAATGTGAAACTATTTGTGAAAAGATTAAATGTATTTTTAGCCTCCTAAATAAGAGAATTGTTTCATAGTAAAACGTAGGCCCACTCAGTGGCCATGCCCAAGTGAACAGACATTGGTTGAGAACTATGAAACATGCCCTTCTCCCCCCAGTACAAAAGCCCGTTGACGCAAGTCAAACCTTGTTACCGATGATGTGAGGACCGGTGTCCATACGTTTAAAAGGGCTCATTTCAACTACAACCGAACAAAATGAACATTTAGTTCCATAAATGTTAAGACTGCTGCCCTAAGCTTTAAAAGTGTGAATTTGAACATGGAGGTGACGATCACCACACTGGAATGGTGAATTTTGACTAGACCAGCCAGAGTACAGCGCGAGCTGATTAAGGCAACTTGGTATGATCTTTGAACGTGTATTCACTAAAGAAGAAGTGATACCTTCTAGACATTGAGTTATCAGCTGTAGCTGTAAACATACGTGGCCTAGAAAAGGACAGACAATCTCAGAAGAACGACAGGGTATTTTAACTTATCCGCTCTACAACACAAAGACCAGAAAGATTCTTCAAAGGACAATGGCGATCTCTGCTGGGTAAACCAGTCTTCCATCTTTGACCCATCTATCAAGGCACAGCTCAGAGTAAATATATATATCTTGCATTTTCCTCTTCCGAATGGGTGGTTATTAGAATGCGTAAGACTCTGTATTTACTGTAGCATAGCGTCTCAAGGTCCGATAGAGATTCAATCCCTTTGTCCCTCAGTCTTCCCGCTCTTTCATTCAAACCCAACCCCCTTCCTTTGTGTAACCAGCCGTCATATCGGGTTAGCCCGCTAGGGGCTTTTCATGACATGATTAGTAATTGATGTGTGATCTATCCTGTGCATATACATATATATGTAATTCTGTGTGATTATTTAGGTATTTGTAAATAAATAAGACAATTTGTGTATTGCTGATTTAACCTATTAGCTAGGGTTCGTGCAGATAACCAAGTACTTACGACAATCAGAATGAGACCGATCGAGGTGACGATTAATAATAGACTGCTTTTGATATAAAAGATCTTCAGATCTATAAGAGAGTGGATTCGGGAGATAACCGCTCTATATAAATGAATGCTTCCGTGGTGCCCCAGATTATTAATGGTATAATTGTTGCATGGTTTCATTCAATCACGTAATCAATTAATCGATTTCATAAAATAGCATGTCATATAATTTAATCATAGTCAGACACGACAGTGCTCGATAATTAATTGATATCAGATAAGCCTCAGCGACTGTCTCTCCCTCCAGCCTGGTATTGTACATATTTCTAAGCACCTCCAAGACATATGATACCTACTAATATTCTAGTTATTTTAGACAGAAACAAAAGTAGTGAGGTTGGTCGCAGAGGATGTTTAGGCGTATACTGCGACCATCTAGCAATCCAAAGGTTGTGCGTTTGAGTCATGTCGGGGACAACAGTAGAATTTTGATTTAACCCTTCCCATAACCCTGATTCTAACCTTAACCCAATTAATCTAGACCTTGGGCCGTGAGGCGCCTTCTCACTGAGCTCCACCAAGCTGTTTTATTTAGGGTCTGGAGAGTGTCATGCCACTGAAACAGACCAGATCTGGTAATTAATACATATAAAATATGCATAGCATTAGGCCCCCAGGCCAGGGAGGCAGCAAAAGTGATTCAGTGGGAGAGAGGCTCGTTATTGCATCTATTCTAGAGCACTAACCTGGAGTGTTTAAATTAAAGGACTCGTAAAAGGAAATTAAGGTAACGTGTACTTGGAGTCTCAATATGATGGTGGGGCTTGAGAAAGAGTGCTATGATCTGTTCACTATGCTGTCTGGTTATTACTTCTCTCTTATTAATTTGCCCAAATCCCTTCTCTCTGTGAATACATGGTTTCCATTTTAAGCTACATTGTGCAGTAGACAGACAGCGAGCTGAGATTTGAGTAGTTTCTACTTCATTTTAACATTACCTATGCAGGGTATTTCACTTCCCAACACATCTAGTGGAGAATCGTAACTTCATCTTAGGTCAAATTTTCACACTGTGCATGGATGTCAATGGGAAGCATGGCTTTGACCACATAGCTAGCATTACTCAGTCTACCCTTGTCATTGCGTTTGTGTGTAGGCTACTTTAAATGGTAATACAGATTTGTTGTCTCAGTGTGTTTCAATATCAAATGTTTGCTGTATGTCACCTTGTAGCCTTTGTTGTTTCACAACACCTCAAACATTTGTACACATCTTTGCAATATCAACAGGATTGACCTTCTTTAGAATATTGATGCTGAACAAAGGTTTGGTTATGTGTGTTCTCCTACAAAATCCAACTTAGTCTGCTGCCATTTTTGTAAATGTACACTTCACTCAAAGCTCTTCACACAACTGAAGGTCATTTACAGTAAAGCCTCCATTTTATTTAACAAAGGACATCAATATGTATTATAAGTTTAAAGTGGCATAAATACAGTGCCTTAAAGTATTCAGACCTCATATGTCAGCGATTACAGCATTGAGTCTTGGGTGTGTCGCTACACAATTGGCACACCTGTATTTGGGGAGTTTCTCACATTCTTCTCTGCAGATCCTCTCAAGCTGTCAGGCTGGATGGGAAGCTTTGTTGCACAGCTATTTTCATGTCTCTCCAGAGATGTCCGATCGGGTTCAAGTCCGGAATCTGGCTGCACCACTCAAGGACATTCATAGAATTTTCCAAAAGCCACTCCTGCATTGTCTTGGCTGTGTGCTTAGGGTTGTTGTCCTGTTGGAAGGTAAACTTTTGCCCCAGTCTGAGGTCCTGAGAGGTCTGGAGCAGGTTTTCATCAAAGATCTCTCTGTACTTTGCTCTGTTCATCTTTGCCTCAATCTTGACTAATCTCCCAGTCCCTCCCTCTGAAAAACATCCCCACAGCATGATGCTGCCACCATCATGCTTCACCGTAGGGATGGTGTCAGGTTTCCTTTATTTATTTATTTCATCTTTATTTAACCAGGTAGGCTAGTTGAAAACGAGTTCTCATTTACAACTGCGACCTGGCCAAGATAAAGCAAAGCAGTTCGACACGTACGACAACACTGACTTACACATGGAATAAACAAACATACAGTCAATAATATAGTAGAAAAAAATTTATATACATTGTGTGCAAATGAGGTTAGATAAGGTAGGTAAGGCAATAAATAGGCCATGGTGGCAAATTAATTACAATATAGCAATTAAACACGGGAGTGATTGACATGCAGAAGATGCATGTGCAAGTAGAGATACTGGGGTGCAAAGGCGCAAGATAAATAAATAAATAAATAAATACAGTATGGGGATGAGGTAGTTGGATGGGCTATTTACAGATGGGCTATGTTCAGGTGCAGTGATATGTGAGCTGCTCTGACAGCTGGTGCTTAAAGTTAGTGAGGGAGATATGAGTCTCCAGCTTCATTGATTTTTGCAGTTTGTTCCAGTCATTGGCAGCAGAGAACTGGAAGGAAAGGCGGCCAAACTGAGGAATTGACTTTGGGGGTGACCAGTGAAATATACCTTCTGAAGCGCATGCTACGGGTGAGTGCTGTTTTGGTGACCATTGAGCTGAGATAAGGCAGGGCTTTACCTAGCAGAGGCTTGTAGATGACCTGAAGCCAGTGGGTTTGGCGATAAGTATGAAGCAAGGGCCAGCCAACGAGAACATACATGTCGCATTGGTCGGTAGTATATGGGGCTTTGGTGACAAAACGGATGGCACTGTGATAGACTGCATCCAATTTGTTGAGTAGAGTGTCGGAGGCTATTTTGTAAATAACATCGCCAAAGTCAAGGATCGGTAGGATGGTCAGTTTTACAAGGGTATGTTTGGCAGCATGAGTGAAGGATGTTTTTTTGCAAAATAGGAAGCCAATTCTAGATTTCATTTTGGATTGGAGATGCTTAATGTGAGTCTGGAAGGAGAGTTTACAGTCTAACCAGTTGTAGTTGTCCACATATTTGTCCACATATTCTAAGTCAGATCCATCCAGAGTTGTGATGCTGGACAGGCGGGCAGGTGTGGGCAGCGATCAGTTGAAGAGCATGCATTTAGTTTCACTAGCATTTAAGAGCAGCTGGAGGCCACGGAATGAGAGTTGTATGGCATTGAAGCTCGTCTGGAGGTTGGTTAACACAGTGTCCAAAGAAGGGCCAGAAGTATACAGAATGGTGTCGTCTGCGTAGAGGAGGATCAGAGAATCACCAGCAGCAAGAGTGACATCATTGACGTATACAGAGAAGAGAGTCGGCCCGAGAATTGAACCCTGTTGCACCCCCATAGAGACTGCCAGAGGTCCGGACAACAGGCCCTCCGATTTGACACACTGAACTCTATCAGAGAAGTAGTTGGTGAACCAGGCGAGAAACCAGATTGCATAGCGGAGAAGGTACGGTGGGATCCAAAATGGTCAGTAATCTGTTTGTTAACTTGCAGACCATTATAAAATGAGTCCAATCTGTTTTCATTGAGAGGTTCCTGAAATGTGTTTCCCTGTGGTATGAAATAGGGCAGTATTGCTTGGACATGTGATATTGGGATAGTACCTCCGAGATGAGGAGTTCCACAGTGTACACTTTACATAATAATACAACTACTCTTCCCCTATCCTCCCTCTCACTCTTTCTCTTCCTCTTATTAAAACATGTCATCTAACATACTGCACAATGACTACCCTTCTTTCTGTTCTGAAAGTTGAAAAGATGAGATGATGAGACCCTGATCTCAGAACCTGGACCTGGCTTTGTCAGCAGACCCTCTCTGGGCTCCTGCAGCCTGCTGACTCCTCTCAGACCTGGCCCATGAAAACTTTCACAGGGTCAATTAAGGCCCCTGAAGAGATGTGCTGTGTCAATAAAGGAACAAGGAGGGTCTTCCTGTAACATCAAGGTCTTTACAGAGCAGTTTATACACGTTATTCAGACTTAAAGGTAGACTTACTTTACTTCTGCAGTGTAAAGGCTTTGAGCACAATATGCTTACCATATGAAAGGGTAAAAAAGAGAAGTCCACAAAGCGAGAGAGGAGGTGGAGAAACGCTCTTCCTTGAAAACAGACAGTGTGTGAGAAGAGGAAGGGAGGGATGAGGATCTTTACAGTCAGGCACATGCTCACACAGATATAGTACATACAGACCTATACAAACCCATGCATTCTAATGGATATGCAGACCTGTTAAGAGACCTGAGACGCAGCAGTTCTTGTCTTGTATTTAGGGGCAGTAGAATACAGAGTGTAAAGTGACAGTAGTAGTTAGATCTCTGACACTCCTCTAGTCAATATACACACAGAAACAAATATACCCATACTCTGTTTTTGGAGTCAGAGTTTTGGAGTTATGAGTGACTTCAGGATGACTAAGAGTACCCATGTGTTCCTCAGTCCTTCGGTTATTACATGGGGCCAGAGGAGAGGACACAGTGATGTAAGTATTCATTCTTACTGTTGTATATGAGTAAGAGATAATGTAGTGCAGATAACTGTGATCTTAGGTATCTTACAGTGTAGTGTTGTAAATCCACATCTGTTCACCATTACTCTGTTGCAGTCAGAACAGCTGTTCGTTACTTGAAGGCAGAGCTGTGTCTCTTACTGTTAGTCTTATCACCTATATTAATGTGTAATTTCTCATGTGGACAGAGATTGGTTTTGGTAGGACTCTGTTTCCAGTAGCCACAGTGACAGTGGAGAGTCTAGGAAAGGAGATCATTAGATCAGGGTCAGTCTTTACCGCTGTTTCCAGTCCCATCACTTTTACTCGTTACCATGGCAGTACCTCTCAATGGTACCTCTCAATTCGTCTCTGGCAGAGAGTTCAGTCACCCCACATGTGTAGGTTACTACTGCACTCACATTTTTGATAAAGGAGTTGGTGAGGTGAATATTTGTGTTTGGAAAACAGTAATATTTCTGTTTTTGGTTCTGATCCTCACTGACCGTGTTAGTTTGCACTCGTTTGCTTTCAAGGCAGCAGCAGGATCGGCCAGCGTATCATATGACACTGTTTGTTCACACGGTGAACCATGGGTTATTAAAACAAGCCAGTGTTGGTCAGTATGTGTGAATGTGCCCAAACAGTAGATTTCGGTGTACCCGTAGTAAATTCATGTTGTCATGTGGAAACATTAGCTTGACACCCCAGTCCACTTGTGTTACATGGTACAGAGAGTGCCTCACTGGGCTGTCATTGGCTATCTAACCCAATAGCACAATAGTCTTTAATTGGTAACTTCCCTAGTCCATGCGTTGTGATCAGGATGGAACTGCCCAGCATCAGGATAGCGTGCATTGTGGAGAACTGGCTGTGCCTGGCTGTGGGTATATCTTCTCTTACTTTATATGAGTGTCCCTTATCTTGAATAGAGTAGATCCTCAGGCCTCAGTAGAGTTCAACTGCTTGACAGCGGGTATCCTTTCTCTTCATGAGTTCTCATATTTTTACATTTGAGTCATTTAGCAGATGCTCTTATCCAGAGATATTAGTAGGGTTAAGTGCCTTGCTCAACGGCACAATGACATATTTTTCACCTAGTCAGCTCAGGGATTTGAACCAGCGATCTTTCAGTTACTGGCCCAATAGTCTCAACCGCTAGGCTGCCTGCCACTACCTTAACTGGGATAAAATTGATTATGCCGTTAATGGGAGCTGATAGTGAATGGAGTTTGTAATGAGGCTACAGCACTTGTGTTGATTTTTGGTTAAAGGAGTATGGAAGTTATGTATCTTTGGCTCACTTCCTGCAGGACTTGTACAGTAGACTACTATTGATTAGAAATCAACAGAGATGACAGATGGAGGGTACTATTAGAACCAGTTTGTAAACCCATGCATCTCATTTGTTTTCATTTTCAGACTAATATCTCCTCTCCCCATTCCGTGTTGATCTAATGGGCTAAGTGTGTTACAGTCATGCATGAATACATCCTGAGTGTACAGAGTTAGCTGCCTGCCTGAGACTGTGTGTTAAGGTGGTTAGTGGCTGTTTGCAACCTTAATATTCTCTCCCCGCCTTTAGAGGCACTGGGCTTCACCCTGCCTGCTCCTTCAGAGGAGAATATCATTGTTTCCAGGCAATTGTTTTCGTTAGGAGCGATTCAGTGAGTCGTAAATGGAGCCTCAGTGAGGGTGATGGTGTGCGCGGGGGGTGTGGCTGGCCTAGGAAAGAAGCACAACACATTGATGCCAAGGAGCATGCAGTCAGAGGCTGGTTGTAATGTAAAGAGGGCTTGGATCAACTACACTCCCAGCTCCACATCCACAAATGTGTTGGGATGAACACAATAAAAATCTCATGTGAAGAAGACTGTAGAGCCAGCATATTTCACCAACCAGTAAACCGCTCTCCTTCTTCGATCTGTCTCTCTCTCCCTCAGACATCAGACCTATTTGCAATGATCGAGAGGATGCAGGTACTGTAAGTTGTCTGAGATCTCTGCTGTATACTTTACTCACTGCTTTGTCTTCTTTGTAGTTTCAATTTGTTTTCTGTTTACTATTCTTGTGGGTACTTCTGGTTAAACATGTCCACACACACACACACACACACACACACACACACACACACACACACACACACACACACACACACACACACACACACACACACACACACACACACACACACACACACACACACACACACACACACACACACACACACACACACACACACACACACACACACACACACACACACACACATAATTAGAATCCATAGAGCAGCTTTAAGTGATACAGTCTACTGTGTGCTCACCCCTCCTCTCCATAGCCTTTCCTGTGTCGTCTGTTGCTGTCTCTCTTGTTGCCCTATTATGTTGCTGTCTCTTAGTATTCTATGTTGCTTTCTCTTGTCTACCCTCCTCTCTCATCCTGTCCCAGTTGTAAAAAGTGTGAAAGTAAATAATTGTTTTAATAGTAATTTCACAGGCTTTTTCACCTCACCTGCAAATTCTTTGTAAACCATGTTTAACTTTTCACTATCTGTATTTCACCTGTTATTATTCCTGTAAATAAATCAAACTAAATCAAATCTATAGAGCAACTTCAAGTGATACATTCTATGTGTGCTCAACCCACCTTGTTCTCTCTCCATCTGCCCTCTTCTGTCACCTTCTCTGCTTCTTGTCTGTTGGTGTCTGTGTCTTGTATGTTGCTGTCTCAGGTTCTTGTTTGTTACTGTCTCCTGTGTCTATCCTCTTCTGTTATGGCCTGTTCTGTTCTTCCGGTGTCTTTCTCCAACACCTATTCTTCTGTTGCTGTCTCTGTCTTGTCTGGTGTGTCTCTCTCCATCATATCCTACACTTCTGTTGCTGTCTCTGTGTCTTGTCTGGTGTGTCTCTCTCCATCATATCCTACACTTCTGTTGCTGTCTCTGTGTCTTGTCTGGTGTGTCTCTCTCCATCATATCCTACACTTCTGTTGCTGTCTCTGTGTCTTGTCTAGTGTGTCTCTCTCCTTCATATCCTACACTTCTGTTGCTGTCTCTGTGTCTTGTCTAGTGTGTCTCTCTCCTTCATATCCTACACTTCTGTTGCTGTCTCTGTGTCTTGTCTGGTGTGTCTCTCTCCATCATATCCTACACTTCTGTTGCTGTCTCTGTGTCTTGTCTGGTGTGTCTCTCTCCATCATATCCTACACTTCTGTTGCTGTCTCTGTGTCTTGTCTAGTGTGTCTCTCTCCTTCATATCCTATACTTCTGTTGCTGTCTCTGTCTTGTCTGGTGTGTCTCCTTAGTTTTGCAATTCAAAATATTCAAGGGGATACTGGTGTAGCTTAACTTGTTTTGTGCCTGTGTCCGAGTCACTTAAATTATCCTCTTTCCTACCATTTGCCCCTGGCTGCTACTGTTCTAAGTGCTCCACTGGCCTGTGGTTCTTATCTGTCTTCCTCCATGGCTCATCTGAAAGGTAGCAAGGTAAAGGTGCAACATGTCTTTAGTTAGTTTTTAAGGGTGACTACACTTCCTGATTTGGCCTTTTTTAGATTTGGTTAATTAAGAAATGCTAGCGGCCATGACTGAATTCACATGTTTGTTTCGTGGTGTGGTTTGATGTGTGTGTTCGCTGTTGGGAAGAGTTAGCCAAATAATTTAGCCAATTAGCTTGAGCCAGCTGATGTGCAACCTGAATTTGACTCAGGCTTAGGATAGCCTATCTCCGGGGCTAGATAGACACCGTCAATACATTTACACAATGTAAATTATACAATTTTCATGTTGCACACCTTTTAGCTTTCTTATTAAATGTTTCAATATTTGTATATGCATTTCAACAATTTATGGTTGGTTTGAGGGTTTAAGTCATAAAAATTTGGAGCTATTGGAATTGTAACATAATGTCCCATGTACATTTCGTAATTTACCAATGGTCCCTAACGAGCCCATCGGGATATCCGAAGTCAACTCAAATTTACAACAGGCATTACGATCGGGTCGCGTGCAGCTGCACTTCAAATGTATGATTACTTGTGTGCTGCCAGCTGTGGGCATGTGGGCAGGATTGAAACAAACCCAACCTTTATTTATGTTGTGATGCAATCACGATCACAAGTCTCACAAAACTCCGTTTTGGATGAGACTGACTTTTTGTAGTAAATATTGACAGTAGAATAAATGTTTCTGACTCATATTGGTGCCACATTGGCTGTTTTCTAAATGACAAGTTGGTTTTTAGGGGCAGCCGCTTTTTGAAAGTTACTGTATACTGTATACTGTATACACGACCAGGGCAACTAAACTGTAAAGAAAAATGTGTCCACAAACATATAAGGAGCTACATAGCCCCTAGGCTACATGAATATTAAGAGACATGAGCCCGAAAAATTGTCCTGTAGTCCTTTGTCAGTTTCTACCAGCTAATGTGAGATATTTAGATGACATAACATTTGTGGACACATAACTTAAGGGCCGATGTAGTTTCAATGTTTTGTTCACCTAGAATCACCAATAACCACAAAGCTGGCCATCTTTTCCCCTCTCTTAATGGCTGCCCTCCCCCTTCCCTTCTAAGTCCCAGTTCATTTATTTGTCATATACACATGATGTACAGTTGAAGTCGGAAATTTACATACACTTAGGTTGGAGTCATTAAAACAAATTTTTCAACCACTTTCTTGTTAACAAAATGTAGTTTTGGAAAGTCGGTTAGGACATCTACTTTATGCATGACACAAGTCATTTTCCCAACCATTGATTCCAGATGATTGCACTTGTAATTCACTGTATCACAATTCCAGTGGGTCAGAAGTTTACATACACTAAGTTGACTGTGCCTTTAAACAGCTTGGAAAATTCCAGAAAATTATGTCATGGCTTTAGAAGCTTCTGAAAGGCTAATTGACATAATTTGAGTCCTAATTTGAGTACCTGTGGATCTATTTCATTGCCTACCTTCAAACTCAATGCCTCTTTGCTTGACATCAGGGGAAAATCAAAAGAAATCAGCCAAGACCTCAGAAAAAACATGTATACCTCCACTAGTCTCGTTCATCCTTTCCAAACGCCTGAAGGTACCACATTCATCTGTAAAAACAATAGTACGCAAGTATAAACACCATGGGACCACGCAGCCGTCATACCGCTCAGGAAGGAGACGTACTTTGGTGCGAAAGTGCAAGACAATCCCAGAACAACAGCATGCTGGAGGAAACAGTTACAAAAGTATCTATATCCACAGTAAAACAAGTCCTATATCGACATAACCTGAAAGGCTGCTGAGCAAGAAAGAAGCCACTGCTTCAAAACCGCCATAAAAATGGACAATGACACCAAGCATATTTCCAAAGTTGTGGCAAAATGGCTTAAGGACAACAAAGTCAAGGTATTGGAATGGCCATCACAAAGCCTTGACCTCAATCCTATATAACATTTGTGGGCAGAACTGAAAAAGTGTGTGAGATCAAGGAGGCCTCCTCTGTTAGGAGGAATGGGCAAAATTCACCAAACATATTGTGGGAAGCTTGTGGAAGGCTACCCGAAACGTTTGACCCAAGTTAAACAATTTAAAGGCAATGCTACCAAATACTAATTGAGTGTATGTAAACTTCTGACCCACTGGGAATGTGATGAAAGAAATATAAGCTGAAATAAATAATTTATTAATAAATAACACAGTGCAATGAAATGCTGACCTGCAAGTTAACCTCTCGACAATGCAACAACATTAGAAAAAGTAAGTAGCTAAGTGAATAGAAATTGCAATAAAAATAAAAGCTC
The DNA here is from genome assembly GCF_021184085.1 of Oncorhynchus gorbuscha. Classification (NCBI taxonomy): domain Eukaryota; kingdom Metazoa; phylum Chordata; class Actinopteri; order Salmoniformes; family Salmonidae; genus Oncorhynchus; species Oncorhynchus gorbuscha. The sequence continues at coordinate 54,579,191 of NC_060190.1, forward strand.
AATTAAATAATTTCACCTATTTAATAATTGGCCATTTTTCTTACAAATAGTTACATAACCTACAAATATATTGGAAATAACAGACATGAGCCAATCATGTTGAATGGAATAGATCATTAGACCTCTATAATTCAATTCATTTGGTCAATTCTACTTCCTCAACGTTGCTATTTTTAAACTGGGTTAAATATAATGTTGTAGTAAAGTTGTGAAATCTCTACCAATCACAGCAGCCACCGCGTTACTCCAGGGACTTCTTGCAGTGCCTGCTACTGCCTAGCGCATCTATATTGCATTGTTTATTTTTGTCATTAAAATGTCTGTATTTATTTATTTTTGTAATACCGCATAGTGAAAGTGATATGTGGTTATGGAACTCATATCAGACTGAAAATTAAAATAAAGGTTTCAGGCTGGATCGAAAACATCCAGGGATGAAGCCTCGGACTCCCATGCCTAATGACGAAGGTGTTAACTGTTCTGTTTCAGTGGGTTTACTCCCTCTGATTGACTCAATGATGTGTGGTGGTCTGGGCCTGGCTGTTGGTGACGCCTTCCCTGCTGTCCTCTGTCTCTCACACACTCACTCCTCTGCTTCAGTTACTAACCATATCTTTTGTCTTCCACTGACATTTGAATTCTCTCCCCCTTTGCTCCATCATCATGCTATGTTTAGTTGATATGTTGAAGCAATGTATTGTCCTTAATCTGAAATCTTCCTATTTTGGTTTAGAGATTGGTTTAGAGAAACATTGAAAACATTATGCTCTTGAATATTATTATTGTTTTGAAGTTAACTTGGAGTGAGAAGTCTATGTTATTTCTGTGCAGCTGTGTGTGTGTGTGTGTGTGTGTGTGTATGTGCTGTGTATATCACCCGGCCCATGGCATGCCTCTATTTCCCTCCACAGGGCAGCAGAATGGACGAGCAGAGATGCACCTTCCCTCCACCCCTCAAAGTGAGTCTAGTCCATCCTCACATTTCCCCACAGACTCCCTGTGGACAAAGGCTCCATTATGGCAGAGCCTTGAACCTCTCCTTGTCTCCCGTCAGACAGGCTTTCAGACACACACCGCTCAAATTAGAACCCCAACCTCATCAATCTTATCACACAGCCAGACTACTGCAGTGTTGGAATGCTGGATTGTGTAGCATATCCTCGGCGGGTCGGCAGTCTGTGTCCGTTTAAAGGGATGCTCGCCAAAGCTCTGAGTTGTCACAATTAGTGGACAATAAGGATGTGAATACATTGTTGTGTTTATTGTGGTGGTCACTCCAAAAATTGGGTCTCATTAGTTGGGATAGCCCACCCAATATCGTCAATGTGGTTTCAATCTATGATTTAATGTGGGTTCCTTTCATTCTAGTTATGTGCTTTGTAGATTGAGCATTTACATATTGGTTGATTGTGCTGTCAACGTAAAAGTCACATGCTGCAGTAATGAGGGGACTATGATGGTAAATGGAAAAATGTTGGGCATTATTATGACATGTGGTTTTCTTGCAGACAGAGGAGGACTATATCCCTTACCCCAGCGTTCACGAGGTACAAACAATCTAAAACTGACTCACATACAGAGCTGTGTATGATAAAAACCATTGGAAACTGAAATCTGTATCACATATAGAGCTCTTTGATACATCATAAACAGTCTGAATGAACCCAAAGTGTGGTTGCCCTTTATCTGCTATTGAATTGAATCCCATGTAATTGTGTTTATTTTCATTTAACTTTATTAACTTCATCATCTTGGTTGGAATCAGGTCCTGGGTCGTAGGAGCCCCTTCCCCCTAATCCTGCTGCCTCAGTTCGGGGGCTACTGGATCGAGGGGACCAATCACAAACCCAGTGCCACACCTGAGCCTGAGCAGAAGCCCTGTGCGTCCTCCCACATCAAGCTGGAGACCAACAGCATGGCCAAGATCTACAGGAAACAGTTCATGGGCAAGGTGAGCATAATCTGATAAGCACCATTCTGCTCCCTACTTTTTTTCTGGAGATTTCATTCCAGCTGAAATTGAAGTAGATTGAAATAGAATAGAATAGTATATTTCTTTGCTAGCTGAGAGTCCCTCAAAATGCTTACATCACAGGCTTACATCACAGGCTGAGGCTCAGTCCATTCATTCTCCTGGCAGGGGACTGTGTTTATAACAAATGAAAGTATGATCTGTATGTACCACTGTTGAGTTAGCTGGAGGAGCTTTTCTCTTTGAGCAGACGAGCTGAGGGGGACTAGGCTGAGGGGGACTAGGCTGAGGGGGACTGGGCTGAGGGGGACTAGGTTGAGGGGGACTGGGCTGAGGGGGACTAGGCTGAGGGGAACTAGGCCGAGGGGGACTGAGCTGAGAGGGGCTAGGCTGAGGGGGACTGGGCCAGTAAGAGGAATAATGAACATTGCCTGAAGTGTGGATTATTTGTTATCTGAGTGTACCTTCTGGTGATGTCTCTATAGGAACACTTTAATTACTACTCCATGGACATCGGCCTGGGCCACCTGGTCTTCTCCATGAAGTATGATGTCGTCGGGGAGCAGGAGCATCTCTGCTTGCTGCTAAGGTACCATTCATATTATCTTTATCTCTCCCCTGCCTCCTCTTTCTCTCTACACACCACAGGTGGCTGGTGGCACCTTCATTGGGGGAGGACAGGCTCATAATAATGCATGGAAAATAATAAATGGACTGGTTAAAAAAACAAAACATGTTGATACATTCCTTGCACACACTATTCCAGGGATAATTATGAGAAGTCCTCCATCACCAGCCTTCTGTGCTACACACTATTTGTCTCTTCTCTTATTTCATTTCTCTATTGCCCACTACCCTTCTCCCCAATTATCTTCTGTCTTCACCACTCTCTCTATCTCTCTCCCCACGTGCCCCCCTCTCTCTCTCTCTCTCTCTCTCTCTCTCTCTCTCTCTCTCTCTCTCTCTCTCTCTCTCTCTCTCTCTCTCTCTCTCTCTCTCTCTCTCTCTCTCTCTCTCTCTCTCTCTCTCTCTCTCATTATTCTCTCTCACTCTCCCTCTCTCTCTTCTTTCATTGTGGCCTCCTCTCAGGCTCTCTTCACACTGTTCCAGGACAATACAGCCATTAAAGGACTGCAGGCGCTTTTCAATAACACCTGACCCAGAGCAGAGGACATATGTCTGCTTCAGCCTCTAATAGTGTTTGTTAAGCAGCCGTGTCCACATTTCCATCCCCTACTACAGTATGTGTTCAGGGAGAGGTTCATTTAGCTCAGCATGGCAGCACTCTAGCCTTAAACAATGGCCAGGCCCGCCTGTGCACTGTGCTAACACAAACACACGCACCTCTACCCAACATGCTCGCTCACTGTGAAATGATCAATTCCACCACGTTATAACACTAATGATAGAGTAGTAACATTCCATAAAAGCTGTGAATGAATTTTACAACCCTAGAGAGTGCACTCCAGCTGTAATGGTTGTTTTGTTAGTTAGTGTGCTCAGTTTGAAGGGGGTGTATGCCAGAGAGTACCTAGGTATGTCGGTTCATGTGCCTGCTGTGCTGTCACTGAAAAGACAGCAGGTGTGAACAGGTTGTGTTGCTCATAGTTGACTTTGGCAAGGCTGGCTATGCAAATCACTATTGTGTCTCCACAGCATCCTTAGAAAGATTATCCACATTGGTTTTGCATCACATTTGCATCAACAGGGATGTCAACAAAACAGGAAGGATTTAAAAAAAAAATGGAACCAAAGTGTTGACATTAGAATCCTATCTCTAAAGAAAGAATGGTGAATATATATGTGACTGTTCCATCAATTTGTCTTTTAGGACCAAATTAAAAACTCACCATGATGTGATTCCTATCTCCTGCCTGACTGAGTTCCCCAACGTGGTCCAGATGGCCAAGGTAGGATGACGGACAGTCCAGAAGGAGATGTTAATGCTCCAGCCCGGTGGAGAATGGTTGGAAAGGGATTTACTGGATGTGAAGTTGAAATAAAGTTATTGTATAAAGTTGCAATGGCAGGAGGAAACGTTTAAAGTACTTTTTTATTTTGCAGCTGGTGTTTGAAGAGGTAAATGTGGACAGATTTTACCCAGTCCTCTACCCAAAGGTAGGCTCTGTATTCATCTTGAAATTATTTAGTTACCTGGTCAGCTCTGTACATTTACAATGGAGTAGCTAACTATAACTATTTTACAATACAATAATAGTATGGTCCAACAAGGAGCATTTATTGCTGTTTTAATGTTTTATTTCTCAACTACAGTGTGTTTATGTTCCCCCTCACCGCTTTACATTGCAAGTCCCCTTCACCTTGACTCTGCTGAATGTACAATTCTCATTTTTCCCAGGCTTCAAGGCTCATTGTCACCTTTGATGAGCATGTCATCAGCAACAATTTCAAGTTTGGAGTCATTTATCAGAAGTTTGGCCAGGTGAGTGGTATATAGCCTGTGGTGGTAAAATCATATAAAGTCATATACATTTATAACAGTTGGTTATTCCCATATTTTGAGTATTACTATGACTGTGCTACTTCCTGGTCATCATAAGACTCCAGTTTAGCCATTCTCAGGAGAGTTTAGGTGTGTGAGCTTCTCCCTCCTTCCCAAACTAAGAGGATTTGCTGTCCTTCCTCCAAAGGAGGCCCGACTGATATCCTGTTGAGCTCAGATGTAATACTTCTTCACAGCCTTGTATTTCTCCCTGCAGACCACTGAAGAGGAGCTATTTGGGAACAGCGACGAGAGTCCTGCTTTTGTGGAGTTCTTGGAGTTTCTGGGGGACAAGATTGAGCTCCATGACTTTAAAGGGTAAGCGTGGCCTTAGAATGGTATTGACATGGCAGATGAAAGACTGGTCATGTCTCTCGATTACAATTGACTTTGACATGACTCCCTGAATGAAGACACTTCAGAAGTCTAAAGCCTTGTTTATTATGGTAGATCTGCTCTGATTCTCTCGATTTAGAGCAATATAATATTCTGAGTGATACGGACATCATGATTGAGTGGAAGGGGATAGCTGCCCTTGGCATTCACTCTATGATGGATGAGACAGAGTGGTGTGGATGCACTGGCTGGTTGCACTGAGTCTGAGTCGACCTGTGCTACTGCTGTTGGTGATGTAACGGTCTGGTTCACGCTCTGGTTCTGCAGGTTCAGAGGAGGACTGGACGTCACCCACGGCCAGACAGGAACAGAGTCTGTCTACACTAACTTTCACAACAAGGAGATCATGTTCCACGTGTCCACCAAGCTGCCATATACAGAGGGAGACTCTCAGCAGGTAACTAGCTGTCAGGCCCTGTCCTTACTGTCATTATGTCTGTCAGTAGCTAGATTGGATGTATAGTATATCTACTTCCTTTCAATCAAGAAACATCACTGGGGAACAGGGGGCACTAGTGAGCACCACATGGAGTAGACGCTTCTCTGACTACCTCATCCTCACTTTTGCTTAAGATTAAAATATACACAATGCTATTACTTTTGCCTGACCAAACAGCTACAATGAGCAACTCCATGAGAAACGCGGCCAAAGGGAAACTAATGCATGGCTAACCCTGACTCAGAGCCCTCGCCGACTATTATATTAGGAGCTATCAAAAAAATGGAAGAGGACATGAACACTCAATTTAATCATCTCAACTCATCCTTGCAATCGGTGCAAGCCTCCCTGGCTGAACATACAACCCGCATTATTGATATGGAAGGAAGCGCAGGTGACCACAAGAAACACATTGCCACCCTCGAGGGACAATATGAAGAGCTACTAACAGCGAACAAAACTATGAAACTCAAGCTAATTGACCTTGAAGGACGTTCATGACGTTTGAATATCAAAATCACAGGCTTGGAAGAAAAAATTGAGAAAGGCAGACCAACACAGTTCGTGGCAGAATTTATACCGCATCGGTTTGCTCTCCGCTACACGGCCCCATGTCATGATTGCCAAAATACACAACGACCCCGAGAAGGAAAATATTTGGTGCCTGTCCCGCCAGCAATTCCCCCTGTCCTTCAACAGAGCTCGGGTTAGCATATACCCAGACTACACTGCTGAGGTAACCAGCGCCAGGACTTTCATGGAGCTAGGAAGAAACTCAGAGATGCGGGAATCAGACACGGCCTCCTCTTTCCTGCTCGGCTGATTCTTACACATGGTACGGTAGAGAAGGTGTTCAAAAAACCACAGGATGCAGAGTCTTTCGTTGACAGGATTACTACTATAGCCACCAACGTCTAGGACCCCATAGGGCCGTCCTGAGTAGTTGTTCACCGTGATCGGTAGGGCGGATTACCCCACTGTTTTCAGATATGACAGCGTTGTGATAGTCCTATACAGGCGGGTAAAACTGATTTCCCTGTTCCAGTAGGGACATATTGACGATATTGTTTTGCTCAATTCAGTTATTTTATAAGAGCAATTGTTATAGACCTCAGGGTAAGGGGTGCCAGTCGGACCACCTGAAGGAAGGCTAATTTAGTTTCGTTATACATTGTTTAGCAAGCCTACAGTTGAAGTCGGAAGTTTACATACACCTTAGCCAAATGCATTTAAACTCAGTTTTTCACAATTCCTTACATTTAATCATAGTAAAAATTCCATGTCTTAGTTCAGTTAGGATCACCACTTTATTTTAAGAATGTGAAATGTCAGAATAATAGTAGAGAGAATGATTGATTTATTTCATCACATTCCCAGTGGGTCAGAAGTTTACATACACTCAATTAGTATTTGGTAGCAACTTGTTTAATTTGGGTCAAATGTTTCTGGTAGCCTTCCACATGCTTCCTCAATAAGTTGGGTGAATTTTGGCCCATTCCTCCTGACAGCTGGTGTAACTGAGTCAGGTTTGTAGGCCTCCTTGCTCGCACACACTTTTTCAGTTCTGCCTACAAATTTTCTATGGGATTGAGGTCAGGGCTTTGTGATTGTCACTCCAATACCTTGACTTTGTTGTCCTTAAGCTGTTTTGCAACAACTTTGGTAGTATGCTTGGGGTCGTTGTCCATTTGGAAGACCCATTTGCGACCAAGCTTTAACTTCCTGGCTGATGTCTTGAGATATTGCTTCAATATATCCACATAATTGTCCTGTCTCATGCTGCCATCTATTTTGTGAAGTGTACCAGCCCCTCCTGCAACAAAGCACCCCCACGACATGATGCTGCCACCTCTGTGCTTCACTTTTGGGATGGTGTTCTTCAGCTTGCAAGCCTCCCCCTTTTTCCTCCAAACATAATGATGGTCATTATTGCCAAACAGTTCGGTTTCTGTTTCATCAGACTAGAGGACATTTCTCCAAAAAGTACGATCTTTGTCCCCATGTGCAGTTGCAAACCATAGCCTGGCTTTTATATATGGCGGTTTTGGAGCAGTGGCTTCTTCCTTGCTGGGCAGCATTTCAGGGGTGACAGGGTAGCCTAGTGGTTAGAGCATTGGACTAGTAACCGGAAGTTTGCAAGTTCAAATCCCCGAGCTGACAAGGTACAAATATGTTGTTCTACCCCTGAACAGGCAGTTAACACACTATTCCTAGGCTGTCATTGAAAATAAGAATTTGTTGTTAACTGACTTGACTAGTTAAATAAAGGAAAAATAAATATGTCAATATAGGACTAGTTTTACTGTGGATATAGATACTTTTGTAACTGTTTCATCCAGCATCTTCACAAGGTCCTTTGATGTTGTTCTGGGATTGATTTGCACTTTTCACACCAAAGTACGTTCATCTCTAGGAGACAGAACGTGTCTCCTTCCTGAGCGGTATGTCGGCTGCTTGGTCCCATGGTGTTTATACTTGCGTACTATTGTTTGTACAGATGAAAGTTGTACCTTCAGGCGTATGGAAAGGATGAACCAGACTAGTGGAGGTCTACAATTTTTTCCCTGAGGTCTTGCCTGATTTCTTTTGATTTTCCCATGAAGTCAAGCAAAGAGACACTGAGTTTGAAGGTAGACCTTGAAATAGATCCACAGGACACCTCCAATTGACTCAAATGATGTCAATTAGCCTTCCAGAAGCTTCTAAAGCCATGACATAATTTTCTGGAATTTTCCAAGCTGTTTAAAGGCACAGTCAACTTAGTGTATGTAAACTTCTGACCCCCTGGAATTGTGACACAGTGAATTACAAGTGCAATAATCTGTCTGGAAACAATTGTTGGAAAAATGACTTGTGTCATGCACAAAGTACATGTCCCAACCGACTTGCCAAAACTATAGTTTCTTAACAACAAATGTGTGGTGTGGTTGAAAAACGAGCTTTAATGACTCCAACCTAAGTGTATGTAAACTTCCGACTTCAACTGTATGTCTCCCTGTAGTGTCCAACAGTTCCACAGTGTTTATGGGGGAGGGAGGTGAAGAATGTTTTTTTGTGTTTTTCATTTGTCCTTTGCTCTTTGTGTTGCGCCAACCCTACTGCTACAATTCGAATGTATTTGAGGACCAAATAAATATTTCTTATGGCTACGGATAACTCTACTACTTCTCCATGATGTGGCGACATTAGCCTTCTTTCGTGGAATGTACGAGGTTTGAGAACAAATTTGAAAAGAGGAGGTTTTTTCCCATTTGAAATCATTATCTGGGGATCTTGTGTTTCTGCAAGAAACTCACTTAAAACATACAGAGTCATGGAGATGAAAATGTAGTTGGGTATTTATCAATCAACTTTTTCATCCAAGGCTAGAGGTGTAGCCATATTATTTCGATAAACTATCCAATTCAAAGACATTTCAACTATAAGTGACCCCTAGTATTATGGCCACATTCTATCACAACATATAACATTTTTAAATCTTTATGCACCGAAACCAGGGTTCTTTCGGAATGTCTTCAATCTCTTACCAGATTTATCAACCACACATTTCATTACAGGCGGAGATTTTAACTGCATTTTGGACCCTTATATGGATAGGCTTCCTGCTCGCCCTACCACTTAATTGGAACAATGAACCTCGTCGATATGTGGAGATTACAGCAGCCTACGGATAAGGATGATTCTTTCTTCTCACATGCGCATAAATCATACACAATAATTGACTAGTTTTGAACAAACTCTAAATTGACATCTAATGTCACCTCTACCAAGTAGAATGATATAATAATTTCCGATCACAGTCTCGTTTTATTACAAATGGATTTCAGCAGAACAAAGCCTCAATTCAGTTGGTGCTTTAATCTAACGTTACTCAATGATGAACAATTTCACCAACAAACAGCCAATTTAATTACGGACTATATGTCCCAGAATGATACTGCTGATGTATCCGACTCCACTTAAGGCTGTTATTCGTGGGCATATAATACCATATGAGGCTACCATGAACAAATGTAGGCAGAGAAGATTGTTAGAAATCGAGGACTAGCTCCCGGTGCTTGAGAGAGACTATATGGAAGCGCCCTTATCTTCCAAGTTGAATGACATCATAAAACTCAAATATGAATACAATACTATTCTCTCTAACCAAGTAAACACAATGCTATTAAAGATGAAACAAAAACACTTTGAGTTGGGTGACTAACCGGATAAACTACTGGCGTGCAGCTGAGAGGTATACAGGCCAATAGAACTATTCATATAATTAAATATAGTACAGGAGCTGTTACTACGGACCCAAAAGAAATTAATGCATGTTTCACAAAGTTTTATCAAGACCTCTACCCCTCAAAGACCACTGCAGATACCGCAAACATTTCACTTGGAGAACTCTCTGGGTACACTATAAGCTGTGATAAAAGCGAATCCATGCCTCTTAAAGGTGACTTAAACCCAGACTTCCTTAAAAATATACATTTTAAAATCACAGGGCACAAAATTAAATATTTAGGGGCTGTCATCCCCCAAGGACCCTTAAAATTGATTTATGAAATGAACTAACTCGACATGATAGAGAAGTTGAAGCGCACAACATTGAGATCTGGAGAGTGTTGCCTCTATCTATGATGGGCCGTGTTAATGCTATTAAAATGGTTACACTCCCCAGATTCCTTTCTCTTTCAGAATCTGCCTATATTTTTAAGTAAAGCTTTTTTCAAATCCTTGGATTCAATTATCTTGCATTTCCTCATCAGAGAACACCATATCTCTAAAAAACATATAATCAAGCCCAAATTATTAGGTGGCCTGAGCCTGCCAAATTTTAAGCATTATTACTGGGCAGCAAATGCTAGAGCACTGGTTTATTGGCAGGATGCATACCCTGTCATGGTAGATCCCTCCATCTCTTCATGGCTCGCTATTGAGCAAGATGTACACAACACCTCTCTTCCAGCACTTCTCTTTTCATCAACTAAATCCCCTACAGGTATTACTGGCAATAACGTTTTGCAAAAAAAAGTTGGTATCAAATAAGGAAAACATTTGGTCTCCCGGAGACCTCTGTCTGTACCCCTATTTGCCATGACCATGCTTTCCCCCCCTCACTAACTGACAACACGTTTTATTCTGGAAGAGAAAGGGCACTACTACTATTATAGACCTTTACATCAATCATCTTTTTGCTACATTCGCACAGTTGAGGGAAATGTACAATCTCCCCGCATCTAACTTGTTCTGATATCTTCAGATAAGAAACTGCGTTTGCTTAAATATACCACATTTGGAGGCAATTCCACCTGCCCACGAACTGTATATTTTCATGAACCTCGCCCCTGGCTCCAAGAGTTTGATCTCCAGATTTGAAGATCACTTTACAACACATTACTCTGTATCCACACAACATTTGAAGGAGACCTGGGAGGAAGACCTTGGTTTGGAAATTACTGACGACTGTTGGGCTGATTGCCTTTGAGATATTCACTTGTGCTCGATAAACTCCTGACACCAACTTGTTCAATATAAAGTGATTCACAGACTACACTATTCCTGTACCAAATTACACTCATTCTACCCCTTGGCCTCTCCGATATGCCCTAAGTGCAAATCTGCAGAGGGTACCCTGGGTCACCTCTTCTGGTCATGCACCAAACTGCACACATTCTGGCAGGATATTTTTTTCTCAGAAGTATACAGCTGCAACCTCATACCAGTCCCTGATACTGCTGTTTTAGGAAGGTCACAGCACCTAACGACTTCAACCCACTGGCAACAAAAAACTTTACAATATGGCATGGTTATTGTAAAAAGAAACATTTGGAATAAGGAGACTGTACCTGTTTTTAAAACGTGGTTAGCTGAAGTCACCAGCTTGCTGCAAGTAGAAAGGATTCGACATGATATCTCTGGCAGATCTAATACATTTGTTAAGATATGGCAGCCCTTTATCGCGTATCTTTCACATGATGATGGGAAACACAACATACAACCTGCAACCAGCCCTGATCCACTAATGCCGAGCATTGTCCTTATACTGTACAAATATCAATGAAGCAGGGTGCCAATTCCTTAAGAGTAATGTTGTGTTCTGTAGTTTTGGTATTTATTTATTTTCAGTTGAGGGGTGGGGGGTATTGTCATGTTTTGTCTTATATTGTCTTGTCATTTTGCTTTTCCTTCTGTTCGTTTTCCCCCTGCTGGTCTTTTTAGGTTCGTTCCCCTTTTTCTCTCTCCCTCTCTCTCTCTCTTCTCTCTATCGTTCCGTTCCTGCTCCCAGCTGTTCCTATTCCCCTAATCAATCATTTAGTCTTCCCACACCTGTTCCCTATCTTTTCCCCTGATTAGAGTCCCTATTTCTCCCCTTGTTTTCCGTTTCTGTCCTGTCGGATCCTTGTATATTGTTCACCGTGCTGTGTCTTTGTATCGCCCTGTCGTGTCGTGTTTCCCTCAGATGCTGCGTGGTGAGCAGGTGTTTGAGTCTGCTACGGTCAAGTGCCTTCCCGAGGCAACCTGCAGTTTATTATCGAGTCTCCAGTCAGTTCTCGTGATTACGAGTGGAATTGTTTTTTATGCTTTATTTACCGCTCCGATTTGTCTAGGAGTATTGCTATTTCCTTAAACTGGATTAAAGACTCTGTTTTCGCCAAGTCGCTTTTGGGTCCTCATTCACCTGCATAACAGGTATTCTCAATGTATTGTTTGCTGTCATTATCTCTGTTTGTAAAACTGAAAATTCATGAATAAAATATATATATATATATATTTTAAACATCACTGGTAATCAGTACCAGTTTGTAAAAAATCCACAAGTGTTAGCCACCATGAACAGACCTGTTATTATTTTCTCCTGTTGGTGTGCTCAGTGAACCTGTCTGCTTTGACATGAAGGGGATATTTGTCATGACGAGTTGCCACTTCCATGACATGAAGATAAACATGGGGCAACATGTAGTTTCTCATTTGTGGACACAGTTTGTTGGCTTGATGCTTTCTCCTGCTGCTTTCGATGAACTCAGCTACCTCACCTGCCCCCCTGAGAGAACCATCCCAATGAGACTCTTATTCTCAAGAGATGAATGAGCAGAAGATCTGAGCTATGTGGAGAGACAGACACACGTAAAGACACAGAAGATACCCTTGTAGGCTAAGACGATCAGAGATTCACTGTGACACCAACGACATAAAGGCAAAGATGAACAGACACAATGTGTTGAGAGGAAGAGGAAGGAAAACAACTAGCAGTCTAAAGCTGAGGCTGACCTTGTGTTGAGCCTGTGTTGAGTTCATTATAGAATGTCTGTGTTTCACCATGGTTATACATGGCAGCTTTTACTCACTCGCTGTCCATCTGCTCTCATGCATAGTGGATGTTCTGGTACCATCTGGCCCCTAACGCGTGTGTGTGTGTGTGTGTGTGTGTGTGTGTGTGTGTGTGTGTGTGTGTGTGTGTGTGTGTGTGTGTGTGTGTGTGTGTGTGTGTGTGTGTGTGTGTGTGTGTGTGTGTGTGTGTGTGTGTGTGTGTGTGTGTGTGTGTGTGTGTGTGTGTGTGTGTGTGTGTGTGTGTGTGTGTGTGTGTGTGTGTGTGTAAACATCAACAACAGGCCTCAGACTGCCCACTGACCATCCATGCAACACAAGGACCCTGCTCAACTTAATCATACTACTGTATAGAATGGCTTGTTTGAGCCTTACATCTGCCTTTGACCTTGTCAGGTGATCAGTCCTGAGTCTCTCACTTTAGTTTTTTAGGAGATTATTAAATAGATAAAGCCTCTATGACAATAACAACTCTTCCTTATTTCTTCAGTGCTTGAAAAAATGGTGGATTGTTTTCATGTGTAAAACACAGTGGCACAACTATAAAGCAATTCAGCAGCTAACAAGAGAGTAAATATCCACAAAGCCCTGAAAATAAATATTTGCCTTAATGTTTTATTCATACAATCAATATGCTCTGTGCTATTTTTTGACAGTACTTTGCCCTGCAGTAAATGTCATTCATCAACAGGTGTCATGTGGTCCTGCTGTGTAGAATAATTCCCCCATGTTGACAATGGTGTGCAGAATAACATGGAAACTGGTGACTGATCAGTGAGTCAACACATGTTAGGGAGCAAGAAGCTAAGCTGCAGAGGTCTATAATCACAGTACAGGGAAAAAGGTCCTGTCTTTTTCAGTCTCCAATCACTGAATGGGTTATAGGCCGCCCTATGCCTATCAATATGCTTCACATGACTGCCACTGTTTTATGAAACGTGCTTGTCAATAGATGTTTCATACTTACAATTAGTAATCACAAATTGTTTCTGTAGTAGACTATGCATTTAGTGAAGTATTTATCTATTTAATTAATCTACATAAGTGTTCTTGGCTGACTTAAATGTAGTGGTAAAGTTTATATCCATAATGGTGACAATGTTGTGTTTGCAGTTGCAGAGGAAGAGGCACATAGGCAACGACATCGTGGCCATCTTGTTTCAGGAGGAAAACACACCCTTTGTGCCAGACATGATAGCCTCCAACTTCCTGCATGCCTATGTGGTGGTGCAGGTGGAGAATGCCTGCTCAGACAATGTCACATACAAGGTACTGTTAGCCGAGGGATAGTTGGACTCCTCACAGTCTATAAACCTGTTCAATCGTCCTATTTCAATACATAGAGACTCGGCCCAAGGCAACCTGCATATTCCTTATTAGATATCAATCAGTAACTGACTGGAACTAACTGTCCTGCTTGTTCCTGCCTATTACCTGCCTCATAAATGTTTATAGAGGCTAGTCAGTGTTATGTGATTTTGTAACGGTCATCGTCGTCTGATGAGGAAAAACCGGACCACAGCGCTGCGTGGTAAGTGTTCATGATTTTATTGAACTGAACACTGAAGCAAAAATAACACAGTGCAAAACTAAATTGAAACAGTCCTGTCAGGTGCAGAACACTAAACAGAAAACAACTACCCACAAAACATAGGTGGGAAAAAGCTACCTAAGTATGGTTCCCAATCAGAGACAACGATAGTCAGCTGTCCCTGATTGAGAACCATACTCGGCCATAACAAAGAAATACAAAACATAGAAAAAAGAACATAGAATGCCTACCCACAATCACACCCTGACCAAACCAAAATAGAGACATAAAAAGCTCTCTAAGGTCAGGGCGTGACAGATTTAGTGGTGTCATATGGACTGTTGTCATTTGGGTACATTCTTCCTCTCTTCTATCCCTCCAGGTGTCGGTGACAGCGAGAGATGATGTGCCTTTCTTTGGACCCGCTCTACCGGACCCGGCCATCTTTAGAAAGGTGAGAAGTCATGAATCTAAATAATGGATAAACTAGGTGAGCCCATGAGAGGGACAACATATATTCATTCAGACTTTCCTCCTCCCTCCCTTTCTTCTCTAGGGGCATGAGTTCCATGAGTTCCTGTTCACTAAGCTGATCAATGCGGAATATGCCTGTTACAAGGCTGAGAAGTTTGCAAAACTGGAGGTGAGAGCAGGAGCGTGCCACGGCATGCTATGCAGTGTGGGGGCGGAGTCACGCTGCTCTCACTGCACCATTTACCGTACCGTCTGTCTGTGTTTGTGTGGATGTTGTATGTGAGGGGGGAATGACTGGATCATGGCCGTTCCTCATGTTCCTTTGTTGGTATCTCTGTAAAGGCACATGTTTGTGTCTCTGTGTGTGCGTTCATGTGTTGAACTGTATTGGACACTGAATGCCTGCAGAATTGTCTGCACGAGTGTAGAGGACACTTTATTGAGGACACTATCCTCTGACTGATGAGTGTGTGTTGTTGTCAGGAGCGCACACGGTCGGCCCTGTTGGAGACCCTGTATGAGGAGCTACACATCAACAGCCAGTCCATGATGGGCCTGGGAGGGGACGAGGACAAACTGGAGAATGGGGCCGGGGGGGGGGGAGGGGGCTTCTTTGAGTCCTTTAAGGTAACCCCCTACTATGCGAGGTGCAAGCTTAATCGGGGACTTGACCTGCATGAGAGAGGTTGAATATTGGAAAATAAATGCTTTCTTTATTTCCTGGAAGGGATTCTGGGTATTCATGCATGAAAAATAAGGCGCAGAAAAGGAAGTGTTTTTGCTCTCTGGAAGTGCGCTGATGCTGTTGAAGATTGGGTATTGCCATATCGTATCCCACTGTGTCACGTGACCAGAGGAGGATCAGAGAGTTGGGTGCGTCTCTGTCAATGTGCATCCAGCACTCTGACTCTAAGTCCTCCATCAATGACCATTAGGGTGGTGGAGCTTGGGCAGGGCAGTGAGCCATGGCAGTGGAGGAGCTGTGATTGTGTGTCTCTGACGAACACTGTAATGGCCTCTCATTAGGGAGCGGATGAGGCTGCCCGCATGGCTCCCCATTTGCCACTCTGCTCTCTTCCTCTCTGGCTCTGTCTTGTCTCTCTCTCTCTCTCTCTCTCTCTTTTCTTGCTCTCTTTTCTCCGTCTCTCTCTGTCCCTCCCACTTTCTTTCTGTCTGTGCCTCTCTCTTATTCTCTGTCTCACTCTCTCTCTCCCTGTGTCTTTTCCACTCTCTTTCTTTCTCTGCATCTCTCTTACTCTCTGTCAGTCTCTCTCCAGCCCTGCACATCATTCATGGATGAGTCTACTGAACA
This sequence comes from Oncorhynchus gorbuscha, assembly GCF_021184085.1. Taxonomy (NCBI): domain Eukaryota; kingdom Metazoa; phylum Chordata; class Actinopteri; order Salmoniformes; family Salmonidae; genus Oncorhynchus; species Oncorhynchus gorbuscha. Next base: position 54,595,132 of record NC_060190.1, read on the forward strand.
CTTGAAAGACATTACAGGATTATTATGCACTCTCCTCTGAATAGCCACCCTCAGACTTCATTCAAACCTGCCTGTCAGTGTAAAGCACTGGAACTGTCTCCTCTCTTCCACTAAAAGACATGTTCTCTCTTTTGGACTCTTTCCCTCTCACTGATCTACACTGCTCTCAAGTGTTCACATACGGTCCTGCACAATCTCAATCACAGGTTATCATTAGAATTCAGGGTTAGTGTGGTTGAGGCGAGGTTTAGGGTCCATACACACTCACCGATCGTGTCTCCTCATCTCTCTCTGTACTCTGTAGCGGGTGATCCGCAGCAGAAGCCAGTCTATGGATGCCATGGGCCTCAGTAACAAGAAGCCACACACTGTCTCCACTAGTCTCAGTAGCAGCTTTACCGAGACCCCCAAAACCCCAGGGATAGTAAGTAACCCTTTTGGTATTACCAGAGGCCCACGTGGGCCTGTCTACTGACTCCCCTGTAGTAGACACGGACCCTCCTCTAACAACACCCAATACCAACTACTACATACACTATCCTCTCTCCACTGTGGGATAGTCATTGGCCTCCTGCACTTACCTGTGCTCAAATCCCTTGATTAAACACAGTGTTTCATATATGGTACCCTCATATCAGTCATCACCATAGTTTTGCCTTTTTCCATAACTTTTTCCATGGCATTATCAAATGAACCACTGTTTCTTTTACAGTAGTGTTTATTTTCATGTCATGAGAATGGGAAAGGGGATACCTAGTCAGTTGTACAACTGAATACATTCATCTGAAATGTGTCTTCCATGTCATACAAAGTCATGCTCCACCCTAAATCATATTCATTTCATATAGTTAAATCCAGTTGTTAGATGATCAGAGATGTTAGATGTAACTGGACTTGGTATGATGGTATAATCTGCTCACAGATCTGTTGAGGCTATAAGAAGGTGGTGGTGGTGTGCTTTTTGGAAAAGTTGATTTTATGTGAATGATCTCAAAGAACCTTTAACCCTTTGTGCCACTTCATAGACTTTGTGGACTTTTGCATCTCATAAGATTGTGAGGCTTGATTTGCTTTCTCTGGCAACCTGAGATTCATTTGCGAAGAGATGAGTTTAGCTGTCAGACTACCCAGAGTCCCTCCCTTGTTACCTTGGTGTCATGAGTGTTACCTTGCCCTCCCTTGTTACCTTGCTGTCATGTGTGTTAAATGGGCACTGCAGGAAGCCAGTCTGGCATGGAGCTGTACATGGCAGGCAGTTGTCGAGATAAGAAGTGTATGCATGCATCTTTTCCCACTTTGTGTCACTTTACAGGTTGCAAGTACTCTGGCATGCAATCCAAAGAAACAGCTGTGGATTCACTATTGGATTTACTAATGACTTTTTCCTACATTCCAAAAAGTAAATCTGCCCTTTGGATTGTGCCTGTCCCTCCTTTCCATCTCTCTACCTCTCATCTACCTATTTAAACAGGTCCACTTTGTGATTTGACAAACTCCTCCTTGTGTTTGTTCATTGTCATTACAAGGAAAGAAGAGTGAGACCAAGCTACACGGGCTATTTTGCCCATATGCTATATCTTATTCAATTTCCTTCCACACTCTGTTGTCTCTAACTTTAGTCCAGCTTTCAATGTGGATGGCTTTTCAATGTGAATGGCCTTTCAATATGAATGGTCTTTCAATGTGAATAGCCTTTCAATATGAATGGCCTTTCAATATGTGCTAAATATGTCTCCTGTCTTCTGTGTCTTATGGTGTACTGTGAGCTCACATTCTAAATATGTCTCCTGTCTTCTGTGTCTTATGGTGTACTGTGAGCTCACATTCTAAATATATCTCCTGTCTTCTGTGTCTTATCGTGTACTGTGAGCTCACATTCTAAATATGTCTCCTGTCTTCTGTATCTTATGGTGTACTGTGAGCTCACAATCTAAATATGTCTCTTGTCTTCTGTGTCTTATGGTGTACTGTGAGCTCACATTCTAAATATGTCTCCTGTCTTCTGTGTCTTATGGTGTACTGTGAGCTCACATTCTAAATATGTCTCCTGTCTTCTGTGTCTTATGGTGTACTGTGAGCTCACATTCTAAATATGTCTCCTGTCTTCTGTGTCTTATGGTGTACTGTGAGCTCACATTCTAAATATGTCTCCTGTCTTCTGTGTCTTATGGTGTACTGTGAGCTCATTCTAATTTGCTCCTTGCTGTTCAAATGGTACCTGCTGCATGAAATTGTTGTGGGGTATTATTGTATCTTCTACTCTCATCCTCTTTCTCTTTCTCTGCTTCCTCCTCCCCTGTGTGGTTCAGTCATTGCTTGTCCCAGGGAAAAGTCCCAGTAGATATCATGGACGTCGCGGCAGTGCCATAGGGATAGGAACAATAGAAGAGGTTCATGTATAAATCTCCCTTCTAATGTGCTATTTCTCTGCTCTTTTCTTCACTTGTGTAGTTCTATGTCTCTTTGCATGACTCAATTACTGTTGCTTTCTGCTAAAACCAATATTTTTATAGCCATTTATTAAGCAAGCCTTTTCTATATCTAAAGTGTGGGGTAAAACCACTGGGTTGTAAGAAAGCTAAAATTTAAGTAATAAGATTTTATGAAGAGTATCCGTCACAAAAGTGGAAAGGTCTGTGAAAATAATTACTGGTTTATTACCTTTGTATATCAATTCCTCTCTTTCACTCATACAACATGATGGAGTATCTCAAATAGTCTTTCACCAACAAGTCACTGTCACTTCATTTTAGTTCTCATGTGTTGTAGATAGCAAGTATCAAATACTGAAGGCATTTGAGTCATTGTGCTGCAGAATCTCAATGACATTCAACAAATGCCATTCAACAAATGCCTATTTGAATGGAGTTCACATTTTCACTGAATGTAAAACAAACCGAGTCGTGTATTATAGCCCTACAGTAGCCTCTGTCTTCTACTATATAAATCATGCTAGAGGAATATAGTATTGTGGCTGACTAACCTTGCCACTCCTCCCCAGTCTCTGATCATTCCCGGGAAGAGCCCCACCAGGAAGAAGTCTGGGCCCTTCAGTGCCAGACGGAGCAGCGCTATCGGGATTGAGAACATCCAGGAGGTGCAGGAGAGGAGGTGAGAGGAGGAATACATGGAGAAGAAAGAGGAACATGGGGTGTCAGAGAGAAAGCATAGAAAGAGATGGAGAAATGAAACATACCAGAAGTACGGTCCAATGCCCCAAGTCACTCTGAATGGTGGTCAACTGTGTCGCCATTGCGTTAATAACATGGCGACACATACTAATGTTAGCCAGCAGGTTAATGGTAGATTAAGGTTAGGGATAGGTTAAGGGTTAGGGATATGTTAAGGTTAGGGTTAGAGTATGGCTAGCTAACATGCTAAAGTACTTGCAAAATGCATTGTTGTGTTTAGCTAAAGTTGGTTATTAGCTAAGACACTAAAGTTGTCAACGACGCAATTCGAACACACAACCTTTGGGGTAAAGAGATGAGGCATTCAAAGATATGCCAGGTGACTGGAGAGACGTGTTGGTGTTTGACTCTTCCCATCGATAAACTGATATGCATTATAGCGGCAGTGGCGGTCAGTGTCGTTTATGAGCAAGGCTTATTTCTATTACAGCATGTTTAGGTGACTGTCATTCATATTCCATTCACCCAGTTCAATGTAACTGTCAAGATCGTCATCAAGGTAATTACCTGACCAAGGTGCAGCATGGTAAGCGTACATTCTTTTATTTTTAAATGTCGCCAACAAAACAATAAACAACAAAACGAACGTGAAGCTCTGTAAGGCTATACCTGCCACTAACAAAGAAAACAACCACCAATGAGAAAAGAGAAAAGGAAAAAAGGCTCCCTAATTATGATTCCTAATCAGAGACAACATTAGACAGCTGTCCCTGATTGAGAATCATACCCGGCGAAAAACAAAGAACCAGGAAGCCTAGACTTTCCCACCCCAGTCACACCCTGACCAAACAAACATAGAGAATATAATGATCTCTACGGTCAGGGGCGTGACAGTACCCTATCCCCCAAAGGTGTGGACTCCGGCCGTAAACCTGACACTATAGGGGAGGGTCCTGGTGGGCATCTATATTTGGTAGGCGGCTCCGACCCCGGACTGGGGACCCTCACCGCAGGCCCTGGACTGGGGACGGTCGCTGGAGGCTCCGGACCGGGGATCGTCTCTGGAGGCTCCGGACCGCAGATCAACGCTGGAGGCTTCGTGCCATGGATCCTCACTGGAGGCTTTGTGCCATGAATCCTCACTGCAGGCTCCGGGCCATGGATCATCAATGGAGGCTCTGTGCCATGGATCATCACTGGAGGCTCCGTGCCATGGATCATCACTGGAGGCTTTGTGCAATGGATCATCACTGGAGGCTTCGTGCCGTGGATCATCACTGGAGGCTTCGTGCCATGGATCACTGGAGGCTTCGTGCCATGGTTAATCACTGGAGGCTTCGAATGTGGAGCCGGAACAGGTCTCACCGGACTGGGGAGATGCACTGGAAGCCTGGTGCGTAGAGCAGGCACCGGATACACTGGGCCGTGGAGGCGCACTGGAGGTCTCAAGTGTAGAGCCGGCACAACCCGTCCTGGCTGGATGGTTACTTTCGCCCGGCAAATGTGGGGTGCTAGCACAGGACGCACTGGGCTGTGCAGACGAACTGGAGACACAGTGCGCAGAGCCGACGCAGGATATCCTGGGCCGAAGAGACATACTGGAGGCCAGGACCGCTCAGCCGGCACCAACCGTCCTGGCTGGATGCCCACTCTAGCCCGGCCAATGCGAGGAGCTGGAATATTACAGCACCGGGCTGTGAATGCGCACTGTAGACACCGTGCGCTTCACCGCATAACATGGTGCCTGACCAGTACAACCCTCCCTACCGTGAGCACGGGGAGGTAGCTCGGCCAACCTCACCGCGTGCCCCCCCCACACACGTTTTTTTGGAGTGGCCTTGGGGTATTCCTTGCCAGCCATGACCCTGTGTAATACTACGCCTCTTTACTAGCTGCCTCTGCCTTCCTCGCTGCTTCCACCTGTTTCCAAGCAGGCGATTATTTCCAGCCAGGATCTCCTCCCACACCCAAGATTCCTTTCCTTCCAGAATGTCTTCCATTGTCCACTCTGTCTGCTCCTCCTGGCCACGCTGCTTGGTCCGTTTGTAGTGGGTTGTTGACTTTCCCACCCGAGTCACACCCTAACCAAACAAACATAGAGAATAAAAGGATCTCTACGGTTAGGGCGTGACAGTAAAATCGATAGGTTTAGGCTACCACATGATACTCTAATTTTCCCGAAATCAATCATGAGTTTGCTACATGAATGAACGTTTAAAACACAGGTCGGAAGAACAAGTGAGATGACAGACAGTGACACATGGACAGACAGTGACACATTCAATACAGCCTTGCACACTCTTGTCTGCATCTAGCTTATCTAGGGTGTAATCATTAGTCCAACAGTTGCAAACAAGTTTTTCTATTAGAATTATTCAGGAATGTTTATCCCGTTTAAGTAAAGTTGTTCGACAGAATGAATACACCCCTGATCACACACAAACACAGTTCACTTTCCTAGCAGCCACATAGAAACAGCATGGTCCTTTTGATCAATGTCTAATTTCTTCTCGCAGCTACGCACTCTCCTCATCTCACATTTTCCCTTAGCTTGTGGACTTCAGTGCACAACACATCAGCTGTCTGATGTGTTGTCATAACCCAGTCAAATATCATAACCCAGTCAAATACTCACCACATTTTTTGACCTGCACTGCTAGCTAGCTGAAGCTTATGCTTTCAGTACTAGACTGATTCTCTTTGATTGGTTGGACAACATGTCACTTCATGGTGCAAGGGCTCTGATAGGTATTTTTATCCCCCGTTTAAAAGAAACGTTTTTCAACAGAATCGGCAGAATGAATTCACCCCTGATCACGCATAAACACAGTTCACTTTCATAGCAGCCTCGTTGTATTCCTTCTTGCCTCTATGCACTCTCCTCATCTCACCTTTTCATTCTATGTGTGGACTTCAATGAACAACACATCAGCTGTATGTGACCAGGCGGAAAAACCTTTCCAAGCCAAACCATTTCATAACCACTACCTACACACATACTACATCGTTGTCCCCATATTAGCTAAAGTAACATCCTAGTCAACATAGCTAATAGAACTAATGCATTAGTAAACCTGCTACAATCATGCAGTAACGTTAGTGTATAGTCAGTAAGCAGTTACACCATCAGGCCCCGGTGGCAATAAATGAATAAAACCTTGAATAAAACCTTGACAACCTTACCTTGACTTGGAAGAGTTCAAGTGTTGTGTTGGATAGTCATAGCCAGCTAGCTAGCATAGCATCCCTTTGTTTGAGCCGGGTGTTTGAGTAACTGAACTGGCCACAGGCATTTGCTAGAGAAGTAAGTGAAAGTGAAAAAAAAGTCTCTCTCTCTCTCTTGCTTCTCCTTCATTTTTGAAGAAATGCATTTGTTCAAAACGGTTAAACTATTGTCTTTCTCTCTCTTTGAGTCAACTACACACCACATTTTATGTACTGCAGTGCTAGCTAGCTGTAGCTTATGCTTTCAGTACTAGATTCCTTGTCTGATCCTTTGATTGGTTGGACAACATGTCAGTTCATGCTGCAAGAGCTCTGATAGGTTGGAGGATGTCCTAATTACTGTGTAAGTCTATGGAAGGGGGTGAGAACCAAGAGCCTCCTTCCTAGGTGTTCTATTGAAATCAATGTACCAAGAGGATGACGGAAGCTAGCTGTCGTATGGCTACACCATGGTACTACCTTACACAGTACTGTAAGCCTTCATTGCAAAACATTGTGGTTTAATCAATTATTTGGTGATATGAATATATGTAGTGTAGTTTAATCTAAAAAGCATAACATTTCAGTGTTTTATCATTTTTACTTTTATGAAATACATAGAAGAGGATGGTCCTCCACTTCCTCCTCTGAGGAGCCTCCACTGATTAGCAGTAAAGTCTATGAGCCCATCCTGATACCTCTCTATCCCCTCCTATCTCAGTCGGGAAGTGTCCCCCAGCACACAGAGGACTCCAGACAGTGGACACATCTCCCAGGACCCCAAATCAGAGAACTCATCTAATCAGAGCTCACCAGAGATGCCCACAACAAAGAACAGGTGAATAGACAGTACTTAATAGTGCTGTCAAGCCCATGCTGAAGAACGTGTGTGCGTGTGTGTGTGTGTGTGTGTGTGTGTGTGTGCGTGCGTGCGTGCGTGCGCGTGTGTGCGTGCGTGCTAGAGTCGTCAGAGTAACCCTGGTGTGTAGTTTGGCCATGTGTTGCAGGGCCCCTTCTATCCCTGAGGCCCAAGATCTGTCCCGCTCCTCGTCCAACGCCAGCAGCTTCGCCAGCGTGGTGGAGGAACACGATAACGAGGGCATCGAAGAGTATGACACAGGACTGGTAGGTGCCCCTCTTTTCGACCATCAATCCCTAGCATACAGCACACATCACATAGAGGTCATGTCAATATAATAATGACACACTCAAAAATGAACGAAAAGCTAAAGATCCTGACAATTTCTGTTGTGCTTTTGTTGGTTGCAGGAGAGCCTGTCCTTTTCTGGAACACCACACAAGAGAGACTCATTTGCGTACGTCTCCTGGGTAGAGGATAGTGTGAGCAGTACTAGTGCCACCAGCCAGGGCAGCTCTCCAGGTGAGTTGTTTCATGAATTCTTTTCAATACTGCCATAAGGTACCAAAAGTTGAGTTTGTTTGTCATGATGGCCCATTGTCTACCCCTTCCTGACAGCACTTGCACGGTCCCAGCAGCCTGAGGGGGGCAAAGGGGAAGAGCTCAAAAAGGCGGAGAGCCGAGACAAGACAGAGCGGTCACAGGATAAGTCATCATCGGTGAGATCGGTTTTACTAATTTAATAATCAGATCCTCTGTAACATCTCTGCTCGTTCACTGTACTAGCTGTGTACATTGGAAGACAGATTTCATTCCGCGTACATACAGGTATATATAACCATTTATAAATCTGCTTATAAATGTATAAATGCCCTAAACTTTTCCTCTTCATTGTTGTTCAGTAATTGTGGTATTTGTTAACATTGTCCTTCTCTTTCTGTGTCTGTGTCCAGAACTGTTAGCCTCTCCCCATTGATCAGTACATGGATGTCCATTAGCAGGTACCTGAAGTTGCTCAACCAGTAGATGTAGCTTACTGAGCATGTGTTACCCCTGTCTGTATTTGGATGTTTGTGTGTGACCTGTAGTAGTAAAGATGGTGTCTGACCCCAGTCCCTCCTCCTCCCACAGCATTCCCACAAGAGGCACCCCCTGCAGGAGATGAAGCAAGCGCACGTGTGTTCCACCACAGATGCAGAGGAGGAGCAGAGCTAGTCGCTGGGACAGACAGCTAGACCTGGTGTAAACTAGTCCAGTCTGAACAGCCAGGTCCATGGACATGCACTTACAGCCTTCCCTCATCCCAACTCTTTGTGGCTGACTCCCAGCATGCCTAGAGGGGTGAAGGAGAGGATCAGCCCGCAACCATTCCCAAAATGAGTGCCACTCAGACAGTATCGCTTCCGGCTGTTGTCTGTTGGCTCGCTTAGCCTGCTTATATTTCTGCTCCGTGAGCTCTGTGAAGCCTAAATCTGTTCATGTGGTAACTCATAGTATACTCTCCCTTGTCCTCTCTATGGCATTGTTTTTGTTTTGGTTTGAAGGTGGAGTGAGGGGAGGATATTAAGCATAAGACAGATTGGTGTTGCAGGAGATCCGTTGATCATGCATTAGGGGAAGTTTTCTGTTAGGCTAATGAGGAATGCATGAGGAGGATAAGAGGATGTTGTCATTGTTGGAAGAACTGACATTATTGCTCCCATCAACCTCACATCCCACCATTATGCTGTACATTTGTTATTCTTGGTGTCCCGGATCCTTTGCTGTCACACCAAGCCTTGTGTTTTATTAATGGTCAATTAAGAGTGTAATGGGGGATGTTGACTAGACATTTTTAGTAAATGTTTTTGATAGAAGGTACTTTTATCATCATGCTGCTGCTGGTTTTGATTCCATTATTCATTTTCCATTATTCATTTCCCCTGACAAACTGTACAATTTCAGTTCACAGTTTATGTTGAATGGACAATATTTTACTGACTCCATAATTATAGTCAACGTATTTCAGGCCATTTAAAGGGGTAATCTGCAGTTCAAACAATAACAGTCTTTACCCCGCCAATGTTTCGATAACCAGCTGAGTGATAGAGTTGGCGAAAAGTAACCACTCTCAAATTCCTAGACAGAGCTATGGATGCAAGGACTGACCATCCATGATTGCAAAATTATACTTTTAACCATGTTGAGGCTATATAGTGTTTGTTTACAGTTACCTTGTTTACTAACTAATGAGTAAAACACGCTTATGTTTGGGGTTTTGATGGGGTACGACAGTTGAACTAAGCGCATGAAGCATTTCTAAGTAATATTCTTCAAGAATCAATGGGTATATATAATTAATTGAAATGTTTAAAAAAAAGCTATGTAGCAATCATAGATTGCCCCTATAAACTGAGAAAAAAACATGAAGTATTGAATTACCGATAAGGTCTGGTGTCCAAACTAAATTACTCATCAGTCTTCATCACTGTCCCATACTGTAGATAGTACCACACAGTCAGACATTCCTCCAAGGTGACCTAACCAAAGCACACAGCCTCCAAAGCCAAGCTATTGTCCAGTGACTACTGTCTTCAGTTTATTTTTTAAAACCTCTAGTTTGATTTAAAGTATGTGTTTGGATGTGTATGCATGGTGAATGGTGTAAATCTGCTTGCAAAACCATGTCAACTGTACAGTACCACGCAGGAAATAGATTGTTTCTTCAAACCAGTCCAACTTCTCTAGAAAAGCAGACAGATAAAGAGTGATTATTTCTTCAAATCAGTTTCGATAGAGAAATATGGCGATACAAGTGTAATGTGGAAACCGGCACTACATTTTCAATTAATTGCTGATCATTTGAAAATCTGACTTGTGACAAGTCTTGAAGTGGCCTTTTTAATGATTGTGTTAAGTAAGCTGCTTTGTAGGAGGGTATCCCCCTTCATATATGGAATCTATCCCATGGTGGATATCGCCTACTGGAATCTATCACCAACTGGTTTGAATGTAAAACTAAACAGATATATTTATTCATTTGTAGACATCTGCTCTCAATGAATGGAACCTTTGTATCTTGTGTAATGTTTTACATTTCCTGATTAGAGACATTTTCCCTCATCTCAGATTTATATAATGAAAAGACCTGCTATGAAGGCATAGTTTCCATTACTTTTTATTTCAATTAAATGAACAAAAGCTAAAATGGAATTTAGTTGCACTTTGTCAGTTGTGGCATTAATGCATAAACCTTTTACACTCCTTTGGAAATCTTTCAGTTGAATCTAAAGGATCTCTGTAGGTAAGGAACACTACATCAAAATACAGGTAGTTTGACATGTATTTATTATTAAACACCATTCTGAAGATTATGATTCAACAAAAAACTATTACCGGTAATTGAAATGTGATTGGAAAGATGAGAAAGTAACCTTTCATCAGCTTAAGAGAGCCTTTGGAGTCAGTGTGTATTCCAGGCACTGAAACTCAAAATATATCAAACACAATTTTAATCTCAAAGCTTAAAATAAATGTATTAAAACTCACAAGTCTTCAGAAATGCTTGAATAGTTGGATCACACCCTCGGGTGGCTCCAGATTATACTTATTATTTATCTGTGGTCCTGTTCATCTGTACCTGTGTTTGTACATGTAAATGCAAGACACTTGGATTGAGCACCCAGCCAATCCAAACAGATTCAGCCTACAATGTGCTTAATTCAGATGATTGTATTTCTGTTCTCGTTGATAATCTCCTTAAGCCCTTGTTTAAGTTGGAAAGTCTTGTATATAAATATAGCTTTTCATCCTTTTGTAAAAAAAAGCAAATACATGTTTAATAAAGACAAAGGGGTAATACAGTACAAGGACTACTGTTGTTGTTTGAAGATGACTGCTGCTGGCGAATGTTGCTGCTGTTTACGTCAAGCCTTATTCCCTCTTTCTAACCACAACCATTCCTTGCCCCAAATCCCTCACATCTCCAGGTTCCACCACTTGAAAGAGAAGGGTTCCCTGCGAACGTTAGAGCCACAGTGAACCTCTCCCAGCAGTTTGTGGTAGGAGGCAAAGTCATCAATGTATGTGCAGCGGAGTCCCAGGCCCTCCATGAGGGAGGTCATCTCTGCCTCCAGGGCACAGCGGCCATCCACCTTGGGCCCAAATGGTTTAGGGATGCCCAGGTTCTTCCCCAACACAATCATGTTCACCTGGAGGTAGAGACATATGCCTCAATTAGGATTTGCTTCTTGCGCTACTTGGGTAGTAGATGATTTGAGCATACTTCCTAATCACATGTAGAAAATCATCACAAAATGTCTAAAATGATTTGGCAGCATTTTTGAGTTTTGCCATTATGTAATGTAAAATGTATAACAAATAAAATAGGAAGTACTTTTGGTTTGGAGGTGTTCTAGTGTAGAACTTGCGTCTGCTCACCATGTCTGGGTAATAGGCCACTGCCCTGTTCTCCTCCATCACATGGAAAAGGATGGGCAGATCAATGATATCATCGTCGTCTAAACCCAGCTCCCTCTTAAGGACATCCCTGTTCCAGTCTATACAGCTCTGTGGGACGGCAGCAGTCACAACATCTACATGGTTATTTCACCAAGCACTGCAATGCTCTGCTAGCCTCCCTGAGTAACTAGTTCATCTGGCGTTTAGTTTTCCTCACCTGGACATAGTTGTTTTCTGCTCTGAGTTTGTCATCACTCAATATCTCATCTACTGTAATCTCTTCTGCTCCAAGACCTGTTAGGATCGAGAAGGACGTGGGTGTTAATTAGTAACACACACACAGTATTATGTATTCCATTCACCCAGCTCAATATAACATTGATAGGTTAAGGCTACTTGATACTCAAACGTTCCCTATACCCAACGAGGTTGTTACAACTTTGCCTAGGAACGTAGATGCACAGGTAAAGAGAATTTTGTGAGTAATCAAGGTGACAGACATTGGCACATTCAATACTGCCTGTATCTAGCTGATCTAGGGTGTAATCATTAGTCCAACAGTTGCAAACAAGAGTTTATATTAGACAAATTCAGGCATGTTTATCCACATTTCATTCCGTTTCAGTAAAGCTTTTCAACAGAATGAAATACACCTCTGATCACATACAAATCAAATCAAATTTTGGGTTCCCGAGTGGAGCTGCGGTCTAAGGCACTGCATCTAAGTGCAAGAGGTATCACTGCAGTCCATGGCTCAAATCCAGGCTTCATCACATATGGCTGTGATTGGGAGTCCCATAGTGCGGTGCACAATTGGCCCAGCATTGTCAGGGTTTGGCTGGGGTAGGTTGTCTTTGAATGTAAGAATTTGTTCTTAACTGACTTGCCTAAATATTGTATTGATCACATACATTTGTTTAGCAGATGTTATTGCGGGTGTAGTGAAATACTTGTGCTTCTAGCTCCGACAGCGCAGTAATATCTAACAGTTTCATAACATATACCCAAAATACAGATAAATCTAAGTAAAGAATGGTTTAAGACAATATATACACCTCTGTTCGAATGTGTGGGGTCACTTAGAAATGTCCTTGTTTTTTAAGGAAAAGCATTTTTTTTGTCCATTAAAATAACATCAAATTGATCAGAAATATGGTGTAGACATTGTTGTAAATTACTATTGTACTTGGAAACGGCCGATTTCTTTATGGAATAGCTATATAGGCGTACAGAGGTCCATTATCAGCAACCATCACTCCTGTGTTCCAATGGCACGTTGTGTTAGCGAATCCAAGTTGATCATTTTAAAAGGCCAACTGATCATTAGAAAACCATTTTGCAATTATGTTAGCACAGCTGAAAACTGTTGTTCTGATTGAAGAAGCAATACAACTGGCCTTCTTCAGTCTAGTAGAGTATCTGGAGCCTATAATCAAACCCACAAATGCTGATGCCTTGTTCAGGGGCAGAATGACAGATTTTTACCTTGTCAGCTCAGGGATTCAATCTTGTAACCTTTCGGTTACTAGTCCAACGTTCTAACCACTAGGCTACCTGCCTCCCCTACAGTGGCATAGTATAGAGTACAGTATATACATATGAGATGGGTGATGCAATGTTTACAAACAACTAAAGTGACTAAGATACCATAGAATAATATAGAGTACAGTTCACACATGAGATGAGTAATGCAAGATAAGTAGACATTATTAAAGTGGCTAGTGTTTCATTTCCTTAGAGTGGCCAGTGATTCCTAATCTATGTCGTTAAGCATAGTTCACTTTCTATAGGCACAGTTCACTTTCCAGAGCAGCCACATACAAACAGCATGATCCCTTTAATTACTATAATTACTTCTCGCTCTCATTAATTTCATTTTTATAAAATTCACTGAGGATAGTCCTCCATTGTGGCGAAATCTGTACGGAGCCTTCACCGTGCACTGCCACTTTAAGAGTGCATGAGCAGTAAGGAAGGAGGAAATAAAGAGAGCTCATTCAACTCTTTGGGGAGGAGCTCTTGGGTGGCGCGACAGTTTGATTGTGTGGGCTGTGCTGCAGAAGTTGTTTTCAGCGTGTGTAGTTTATAAAGTATTTAACTCAATCATCGGTGTAATCGCTCTAGGTCGTGGTTGTTTTAATTTGGGACCTCGCCCGTTATGGATCACATGGATTAGTAGCAACATTTTTGCGAAGCTTTAACCATCGGACAGTCAGACTGCACACCGGCACACCTGAAGACCAGAGCTAAGATCTCTTGTTCTCTTTCTCTTTTTCTCTTCCCTCCATCGTTCCAGTGCTTTACCCTGCAACAGACTCTATTTTTTCAATGCACTTCCCATTGAAGTTCATAAGAGCTGGACTATTATTCCCTGCCAGAAGTATTTGGGTGGACATTTTAGTTAAAAGGGAGGTTGCTTGCAAGTTATGCATTGTTATATGAACTGTATTGAGGTGTACTAATGACATGTGGCCGAGAAGATTGTGGACATTTCTAAGGCCTTTGTTGTGTCTATGAACACCCCCCACATTCATACCCTCTGCACTCCTCCACTGGACGATAATACATATTGCAAATCCTCTGTTGATGACTGGGTTCTTTCTTGTATGAAGTTGCTGTTAAATTGCTCTGCCATTATTAGTATTATTATTATTATTATTGTATGAGGTATTCTTGTTGGGTTTACACCTGTGCTGTGATGTGGGTTTGGTAAACAGGCTACACTCTAGGCAGTCTCTTCTGCTGATGTGTGTAGGTCTGGTAGTGGTACTCTCTCTATTCTACTCTTTTCCTTTCGGCATGGTTAATACCTGCCTGGCGCCCGAACAAAATCATTCTTTACCCCTCTCTAATAAATACCGCTACAGAATTGGCACCCAAACAGGTACTTGAAGAGAAACACTCATGACACCATCCACACAAGGTTGAATCATGTCTTTTGTTGGAATCCCATACTGTGTCAATGTGGACACACCTGATGGTAATCATGTTCGGGATTCTTTCATTGTGGAAGGACTCTATGAACTAATGGAGTTGGATAGCACTGACCCTAATCCCCAGGTTTCTGGCTCACCTATAACATCTCCACCATTACCCTCCCCTCAGCCTCTTCCTGTTACCCTGTCCAGAGAGACTGGGAGAGGTGTCTCTGTGATCACTGGACAAATGGATCAATGGACACACACCAATCATAGTTTGACAATGCAGGAGAATGCCATTCGCAAACTCACTGAATGTGTGGAGGCTCATCAGACAGATGTGCAGAGGAGGTTGGATTACCTTCCCTGTCAAATGGAGGAAAACCAACAACAAATTGTTCAGAGACAGAAATATTTACAAGATTCTCTGAAGCAGGATATTCAAGGAAAACTGCACCGGTTCAAAACACAAATAGAAACTAACCATCATCAAGTCATAATCTATCTTGAGGAGGAACAAAAACAGAGAGCAGAAGAGTCAGCCTCTGTTGTGAAGGGAGTGTGTTCTTATCTGAAGGAAGTTATGGAGGACATGAAGAACTCTCTCACAGGGGAATTACGATGTTTGATTGAACAGACTCAAAAGGACACCGTTAATGAGATGGAAAAAGCACAGAAGGCCACAGATCTTCAACTGGAAGTGCTGCACCAGGAGGTAATGCAGCGCTTTTCCCTTCTGGACAAATCTTCTGCACCTCCCTCAGGTTTAACCTCTGCCACTGGCTTGGCCAGTAATGGAATAGGAACAGGTAGTACTACAAAACAAAACTCTGAAGATACTGTTAAACAACAGAACTGCCACTGTCATGCCTCCTCTAGAGCGCTCCCTCCCGATCAAACTACTTTTCCCCACTTTTGGCAGCCCAGAAGATGTTGATCCACTGTTTTTCTTATCTAAGTGTAATGATTTTCTTTCTGTCCGGCCCCTTACTGACTTGGAGGTTCTTGCTACCCTCTGCAGTGTTCTCCATGGTACAGCAAGAGACTGGTGGGAGATAGCCCGTGAACATCTGTCAACCTGGGAGGAGTTTCAAAAAATATTCCTCTTAGCCTTCCTCTCAGAGGACTATGGGGATGAACTGGCGGAAAGTGTTCGTAACAGAGTCCAGGGTGAAGCAGAGCCAATACGGGACTTTGCCTTCTCCTATCGAGTTCTATGTAGGAGATGGAAGGCTGACATTACTGA
This sequence comes from Oncorhynchus gorbuscha, assembly GCF_021184085.1. Taxonomy (NCBI): domain Eukaryota; kingdom Metazoa; phylum Chordata; class Actinopteri; order Salmoniformes; family Salmonidae; genus Oncorhynchus; species Oncorhynchus gorbuscha. Next base: position 54,610,930 of record NC_060190.1, read on the forward strand.
GCAGGAGATGGTCAAACTCCTTCTTAAGAACATGGTTCCCCGCCTTGCTATTCAACTTCGAGAACGTGTGCAGAACGTGGATGATCTGGTGCGTCTTGGGACTCAGTTAGAGAAGGACTGGAAGCACCACCTCCAAACTAAAAACCCTGTTCCCTCATCCCAGTATACCCATAACTCTCCTGGGGCTAAACCGTCTCCGATATTTGTACCCAATATCCAGGACAAAAGTCCAGTTATGTGTTGGAGGTGTAAAGTCCAACATCCTCCAGATTCTTGCCCACTCTATGTCCAGCATCAGGATTCAGGAAAAGGTCAGAAAGGACCGAAGACTGAAAGTCTAGACAGGCGTGGTGGCTTGCATACAATTGGGTCAGCCTTAATGCCCACCATGAAGCCTTTAGACAGCACAGCTAGCGGTCTTATTCCTATTCCGCAACAACTATTGGTTCCTCTGACTGTTAGGAACTGGAGAGGGAAGGCCATAATCGACACAGGGGCATCTTACACCCTGATGCAAGAGGCCCTGTGGCAGAACATGGCATTACCTCATGAGGAGCTATGAACATGGGAGGAGGGACCACTGTACTTTGCCAATGGAGAACCTACCACCCCCTTGGGCTGGATTAGTATAATAATAAAACTGCATGGTGAGACTATTAACCTTCCTGTGGCTATTCTTGCAGATTCAAGCCTTGCATTTGCTGTAGTCCTTGGCCTAGACTTTCTGTTCTTCAGTGGACTGACCATCTCGATGTCCGAACCCTCCTATCGGCTGCACTCTATTCTCAGCCTCATCCATTTCAACCTAGTAATGCACTGATTTCAGGCTTGAGCCTGCTACATTATGCAGAGTCCGGACAAGGTCAAGTCAGAGAAAATATAAAGAGACAAAGACAAAAACATGTTCCACCAGTGAAGTCTGAGAACCCAACTATTACCCTGATTACTGCCGTAACACCCCCCCCCCTTCTATCCGAGAGCAAAATCAAACCTGATGCGAATTTCTACATCAAACAAGCAGTGGAACAGGCATGTCTGTCGGATGATGAAAGGTGGCAGCTCTCCCAGATGTTGGACGTGAACAGTGAGGTCTGTACTCTTACACTCGGCCGTACAACCGTCTTCAAACACAAAATCTATACCCGGCATGAGGTCCCCATTAAGCAGCGTCCCTACAGGCTGTCCCCCGCCAAACTGGCAATTCTCAATGAACAGCTCAAAAGCACGTTGGAGAATGGAATTGTGAAACCTTCTTTTTCCGGATGGGCTTCTCCGGTTGTCCTGATTCCTAAGAAAGATGGTGGATATAGATTCTGTGTGGACTACAGGAAGCCGAATGCCATAACAGAAAGCGATGCCTACCCTCTACCAAACATAAATGACATACTGGCATCTCTGGCAGGAGCATCCATCTTTAGTAATCTGGATCTGAACAGTGGCTATTGGCAGGTGTCAATGGATCCTGCTAGTCAGGATAAGACTGCCTTTGTCAACCCTGCTGGTTTGTACTCCTTCAAAGTCATGTCTTTTGGTTTGAAGAATGCTCCAGCAACCTTCCAAAGGTTGATGGAGACTGTCCTGGGAGATCTGAGGGGTATAAATTGTCTTGTGCATCTGGATGACATCATAATCTACTCCTCCTCTGTCGCGGATCATCTGCATGACATGCAGTCAGTCTTCGACAGACTAAAGGCTGCAGGTTTGACCTTGAACTTGAAGTGTCGTTTCTGTCTGCCAGAACTCAAGTTCCTTGGTCATGTGGTTAATGCCGAAGGTATGCAGATCCAGCCAAAGTTGCAGCCGTGCAGGAATTCCCAATTCCCACATCCCTCAAGGCTGTTCAGCGGTGTCTGGGTATGGCTGGATGGTACCACAGGTTTGTGCCTGACTTTTCAAAAAGGTAGCCGAACCCCTCAACCACCTTAAGAAAGAGGTGAAATTCCAATGGACCCCTGCATGCCAAAGTGCATTTAAAGCACTCAAAAACAGTCTAATTACTCCTCCATTGCTTGAACATCCTAACCTGAATGCTCATTTCATTGTGTACACGGATGCAAGTCAAACAGGACTTGGAACAGTCTTGGCTCAACAAACAGGACTTGGAACAGAAGAAGTTCTTGCCTATGCAAGTCACACCCTTAATTCTGCCGAGAGGAATTATTAAATGACTGAAAGGGAGTGCCTCACTGTGGTCTGGGCTTTGGAGAAATGGAGCTACTACTTGGAGGCAAAGATCTTCACCGTTGTCACAGACCATGCTGCTCTGCAGTGGATTCTGGCATCAGGCAAGACCAACAGCCGTCTTATTCACTGGTCTATCAGACTGCAGAAGTTTGACTTCATCATTGAGTATCGCAAAGGAAAACTGAACGTTTTACCAGATGCCCTTTCTCGGATTACAGACACTGCCAATGTTTGTCCTCCCTTGTGCAGTACTTATACTACCGCTAAATGTCTGGATGATTCTTTTCCTCTGGATGATGAAAGTGTATGGAGAGCACAGCAGAAGGATGCTGCCATCATGGCGATCCACAAGATTGTGTCTGAAGAAGACTCCAAGAGTCGCTTCAATGATACGTATAGCATAATTCAGGATAAAGTGTATCGAAATACTCCAAGAGGAGATGGAATACACAGTACCCATTATCGCGTCTTCATTCTCTCTACATTGAGTGACCAGATAATCCAAGCTTATGCAAATCCCATGAGTGGCCATCTTGGAAACTTATCGAAGACTACAAGAGGTGGTTTACTGGCCAGGCATGTGGGTTGATACCCGGAAGTTTGTACAGCAGTGTGAAGTCTGCCAGAAATACAAACCCGACATTGGCAGACCTGCCGGGAAAATGCAGCAGACCGTGGTGAACCATCCAATTGAAATGTTGGGAATTGACCTCATGGGACCTTTTCCTCCCAGCCGGGGGACACAGAATGAATTTTTGTTGGTGGTAGTGGACTACTACACACACTGGGTGGAGTTGTTTCCCCTCCGCAAAGCCACTGCATCAGCCATTGCTCTAATTCTGAGAAGGGAGGTCTTTACCAGATTCGGGATTCCAGACCAAATCCTCTCTGACAGAGGTCCGCAGTTCATATCAGGAATCTACAAAGAGCTCTGTCCCTACTGGGGTGAGGACTTACCTGGTTTTGTGTAGCAGGAACATGAACCTGTCAAAGTCTGCATCCTCTGTTTCTACAGGCCTTGTTTTTTCATGGGGGGAGGAGTGTGGCGAAATTTGCACTGAGCCTTCACTGTGCACTGCCACTTTAAGAGCGCATGAGCAGTAAGGAAGGAGTAAATAAAGAGCGCTCATTCAGCTCTTTGGGGAGGAGCTCTTGGGTGGCGCGACAGTTTGATTGTGTGGGCTGTGCTGCAGAAGTTGTTTTCAGCGTGTGTAGTTTATAAAGTATTTAACTCAATCATCGGTGTAATCGCTCTAGGTCGTGGTTGTTTTCGTTTGGGACCTCGCCCGTTATGGATCACATGGATTAGTAGCAACATTGTTGCGAAGCTTTAACCATCGGACAGTCAGACAGCACACCGGCACACCTGAAGACCAGAGCTAAGATCTCTCTTGTTCTCTTTCTCTTTTTCTCTTCCCTCCATCGTTCCAGTGCTTTACCTGCAACAGACTATTTTTCCAATGCACTTCCCATTGAAGTTCATTAGAGCTGGACTATTATTCCCTGCCAGAAGTATTTGGGTGGACATTTTAGTTAAAAGGGAGGTTGCTTGCAAGTTATGCATTGTTATGTGAACTGTATTGAGGTGTACTAATGACATGTGGCCGAGAAGATTGTGGACATTTCTAAGGCCTTTGTTGTGTCTATGAACACCCCCCACATTCATACCCTTTGCACTCCTTCACTGGACGATAATACCTATTGCAAATCCTCTGTTGATGACTGGGTTCTTTCTTGTATGAAGTTGCTGTTAAATTGCGCTGCCATTATTAGTATTATTATTATTGTATGAGGTATTCTGGGTGGGGTTACCCTTGTGCTGTGATGTGGGTTTTATATTGTGTGTATTCTTTTTTTCTCTCCACTGGCTATCTGGTAAACAGGCTACACTCTAGGCAGTCTCTTCTGCTGATGTGTGTGGGTCTGGTAGTAGTACTCTCTCTATTCTACTCTTTTCCTTTCGGCATGGTTAATACCTGCCTGGCGCCCGAACAAAATCATTCTTTACCCCTCTCTAATAAATACCGCTACACCATCTTCTGAAGAGCCTCCACTGATACAGTTGTAACTATGGTGATACACACTGAAATTAGACCCTTAACTGAAATCCTACCGTCAAACATTTTGGCTTGTCCATGCCCGTCGTTCTGTAAGCCTCTGAATAGTTTGTAGCCTGCGTCGGGGCTAGCGAGCAGCAGTCGGAATCCCTACACAGAAACGGAGGACAAAGACAACATTGCCTGTGCGCTTCATTTGACTTCCTGACAGCTTTACATTATCACATAAACCACATGGCAGCCACAGCCTGCGTCATGTCTAAATACTTTGTGCAAATGGACAGCATTAACAATTCTTTGCTCGCCGTCATTTCTACTCTATATTAAAGAACACAGTGTATTTACTCACATGTTCTAATGGAGCGGGCAACTATACTTTCCTTGACAATATTGTTTTACCTTTTTGTCAGGAGCTGGGACAAAAGTCATGAATTCATCCACATGCCCAACCAGAAGCCAATCAGAGAACAGTGCAATGGGCTCCTGGACTTTCTGTGCCCAAAGGAAGTCTTGCACTACTTTGGTCATGTTGCGGCCCTTGGTTGCCCTGAAATGTTACACAGCCTTATCACCACTGCTCACAGCCATATCTTTGTTCTAAATATTCATGAATCATTAGCAAGATATTTAAAGAAGGAAGAAGCATCAACTTTATTTAATAAATCAATCAACTTTGGAATAAAGGCAAATATTGGTATCTAAAAACCAGACTCTTCCACTGAAGCAAGTTACACTCACGTGGGGAAAGCCACTCCAATTATGATCCTGCCCAGAGGGTAGATTTTTCCATTTACAATAACTGGAGGGCTAACTTCCAGGTTACCAAACGAGTCCAGGCTGCTCACTTCCACATCATATGCTGTCCTCGTCACATAGCCAAAGTCTGGGCCCTGAGGGCACCAGGCAGAGAGAGGTTGAGAAAGAGTTCCACCACATCCCTCACAGTATGGAAATAAGAACATTTTAACTGCAGGTGTGGTGAATGCCTTTTCTTACCAGTAGCACATCATAAGGGAAATCCTGTAGTTTTCCGTCTCGGGGGGAGTCCAGCACAACAGGGAAACGTTGGTGAGGAGAGTCAATGTAGCCAAACTCTATCTCATCCTGAGAGAGAACTTCTTTACATGTCTATTATATTTCTATATTTTTCATGCAGTTAGAAACAGACACTGGTCTATGTTCTGATTTCTTTTATTTAAAACCGAGAAACAAGACTGACAATGATTTACATTGATGTAAAAGGATGTGAAATAAATGGTGTTTAAACAAATTGGAATTGGAAAACGGTCAAATGAAAGACTAGGAGCTGAATCTCACTGCTTACCTGCATCCAGCGGTCTCCTCTGTTCATGTACTCATGACAAACCTTCAGCTTATACCCACTGTTCTCCACCAGCCTCCTCATTCCCTTTAGGAACTGGTAGTTATCAGATGTGCTGGGTAACCAAATGCACAGAAACAGTTGTCGGAATAAGTTTACAGACAGCGCCATCATTATTTCCATCAAGATCAATTTCCAACAACGGACATCAATCATCACCATCTCTCACCTGCAGACAAAGACCTCCACAGGGTTGAGTGTGTTTGGTGTCATGATCCAGGGAGCCACACGGAACACCACCCTGTCTGTAAAGATGGGCGTCTCAGGGAAGCCCTGGCAAAATAACGTAACAAAAACATGAATGATAGATTCCACGACAGAGGTACAGTATATACCCTTTGAAGTTTTAAACTAGGAACAGTGAAATAGTTTCAATGTACCGGAGAGCTGGGCTCCAGCAGGCTGAGGCTGATGCTGATGAGGCCCTCAAAGTCTTTGTCAGGGAATCTCAGGCCCTCAACGTAGAAATTCATCTCAGCGTTTCCCCCAAGGTACGGGACCTCCTTGGACAAATCCTCACTGCCCAGCACCAGTGGGTAGTCCTTCACAAAGCTCTTGTAGAACAGGTTTTCTGCAGCAGTAAATCATGTTTTATAATGAGGATCAAATGTATCTCCATTTATATGCATAAGCAGCATTAAAATCATATTGTATACACATTATACATGCATGGACAGCCACAAGAACACATAAAAGATCTGACTGGACAAAATGTCCTTGACTCACTCAGTGTTTGGTGCATGCCTGCTGTGGACCTGGTTCTGAAGACCCTGACACTCTCTGCATCCCCCTGGGAGATGTGCATGGTCAGCTTGTAGCCCTCTGGGAGCTTGGCAGGGCCACTGGTTCGCAGCACCATTGGGGACATGTCTTTCAGATCTGACATTTCACAAATACTGACATTATTGTACATCAAGTGTCAACCCATCAATGTCATAATCAATGTGACCTCATCTCAATGTGGCTCCCAGGATTTGGTAGGCCATCATTGTAGATAAATGTGTTCTTAACTGATTTGCCTAGCTATATAAAGGTTAAAAAACACATAGGTATGACAGTGTGTAATACAACTACTTATCCTAGAAGGATAGTGGTCGTGAAGGAACCATCAAACCACACCAGACACACCCCTAGCTCAGGCAGTTTGTGTTTAGCTAACACAAATACACACATCCCTACTGCTCCTCTCTGCTGACTACACACAAAACACAGACCTGCAGCCTTTAAAATGTTGATTTATTGCAATGCCTGCAGCACTGTCAGCCGGTCAGCTCAGTGGGCCAGGATGACTTGGCTGTTGTTATATACCTGAGACCCTGCTGACCTCAGCACGCTCACTGTCCCGCCTCTTCCCATAGGTGTGTTCTGAGTCACAGTTGACCAGTAGGATGGCACCATGGCCATTAGGCCCCCACATCCACGATCCCTGCAGAGAGATAAACACTGTCTTTCAAAAACAAGAACTAACACCGCCCTCCCGAATGAGCTTTTCCCAATGTGTTTCCATGAGGTTAGATTAGATTAGATTTACAGCTGAAAAACACAACCTTCAAAAAATGTTCCCACTTCCAGGAATATAGTATGAACAGTATTTTGATGTACCTATTAATATCAGTGGAAGGCTGTGCCCTGTGTTAGTTGACAGAATTAGCTAGAAGTGCCTTGGCAATCTTCCTTTGTGTTTTGGAAAACAGTATGAACACTAGTCTTCTGACATGCCTATTCATGTTAGAACGTCTCCTTATGTACCCTGCTGTGTTAAGAAACAAAGATAGTGACCTCTGAGCTGAAAGAGACCTGCCTGGACGGACCCAGCAGACATAACCCACCTTGTTGGGGTTGTTCCTCTCCACCTGGCCATCTCGATCCGCATCTACATCCAGAGAAATCTCTACAAGACAGAGAGGCCCTGGGTGTCACTGAAGCTCATGAGCTGCTTTGGGGTCTCAAGTGAAATATCAAAATGTACAAATGACATTCACAAAGGTATGCTTTGAAGGTGGGGGAGGGTGGTAGTTTATATGGGTGTGCTCTCCTGTCCTAAGTATAACACAACATACCAACAGCGGTGAGGTGAACGACAGCTTTCCCTAACACCTCCGTCTTCTCTCCATAATACATGACTGATAGCTGCACAACAAAGGACAACGTTTACAAAGTTAAACATCTAGAACACTGGTGATTAAGCAGTGGTTGTGTTTTGATAGTGTCTTCTATGATATATTCATGTCCAGATATGTACAGTACATAATTTCAGAGGAGAATCTAAACAACTGGCCCATTCTGGAACTGACTAAGTCTCCTTCAATTCCTTATCAATAGAACTGGCACTGTGATTAACCACATCACTTTCCACTGTTTGACATCTCTCTGGTATCAGGTTGAGTGCCACATTTGCATTATTCCAGTGTGGTTTGCACGCCGTTCTTAAGAGGCGTAGGAGCAGCAAATACTTGATTTGTTTTTCTTATTAACATAATTTACTGTAGCGTGTTCAGTCCCAAGTGGAAATATTAACCTCAGGATTCTATGAATAAGATCAGGGTACACTCTTATAAAAAAGGGTTCCAGGGTCGCCTTAGGAGAACCCTTTTGTTTCAAGGTAGACTCTTTTGGGTTCCATGTAGAACTCTGGGAAAGGGTTCTAAATGGAATCCAATAAGGTTCTACCTTGAACCAAAAATGGCTCTTCAAAGGGTTCCCCTTCGGGGACAGCCAAATAACCCCTTTAGGTTCTAGATAGCACCTTTTTTCTAAGAGTGTAGCTATCATGGCTGTGGGAGTGGCCTACTTTATTTACCTTGCTATCATTTCCCACTTCGCTGGCAGTGTCCATGGTGATAAGAAGCATTGTATTACCATTGAGAGTGGTGGGGAGGGTCCCACTCTCTGGTGGGGGTGGGGTGATCCTGTACTGCACTCTGGGACTGCATTGCACAGAGAAGTACTTGGAGCTAGGAGGGGCACTCCTTGGGGAACAATAAATACATGTGACAGTTACACATCACATCCTGATACTTTTCTTATACAAATCTATAGCAATAAGAGAGAACACAAGAGGACATACCTATACTGCAGTGGAGGACCAGCAGTGAGTGCAGTTCATTATCCCATATTTCCAGAAGCAAGAGGTGGCAGTGCTAGTTCTAAAGTTACATCGCTATAGTAATGGTAGAGGTATGATGTCTTCTACATGAGTAAAGTACCAAAGAGGGAGAAATACTGGACTGTCAACCTACACAAGAATACTGGCAAAAAGGATTGTACATATGTTTAAGTATCAACCAACATCCCGAGTTGTTACACTCAGTATGACACTTGTTTCTAAACATTAGGCTTAGCTGTAAAACCTAACACCTGGAGTCCAGACTGAGCCTGTCACACTGTATAATGATAGGAGACAGGCGCAGGAATACGTAATAGGGTTTTTTACGTCATGAAAACGACGGGGACGAAGCCCAAAACAAACACGTGTATATATAACACAGGGATTTAACCCAAACAAAAGAATGAGGTGCAAACCTCTAAATAATACACGGGACGAGACCCGTAATAACAACTGCACAAAAACACGTGGCATGAAAGCGGATACAGCAGAGCAAAGACGAACGGATATGGGACAATAATCAACCAGGACAATGGGGAACAGAGGGCACATATATAACATACTAATCAGGGGGAATCGGAACCAGGTGTGCGTAATGAGACAAGACAGTCCGGGGTTTGTGGTGATGAATCCAATTCAGTGACGCCTAGAAAGCCGGTGACGTAGACTTCTGGAGCTGGTGAACTGAATGAGCAGCAGTAGGGGGAATCCGTGACAGAGCCCAGGAGGTGGTTCACACCAAAGGAACATTAGGTTTGTGGGGGAGGGATAGTATTCGCCCGAACAACAGAGCCTAGGCTACTCTAAACAATAGCAAAAATAGGTGGAAGTTAACAAGAAGTGGAAGTTGTTACACACCAATGCTGTGAAACCATCCGTATCTGCTGTGCAATCATACCATGTGGAGAGTCTGATAAACTAACTGCAGTCGTAGTCAAGATAGTCCCACAATATGTTTAATTCTTCAGGTTGGCGATTTTGTGTTGGGCTTACCACTTTTTTGTATCATGTTAACTTGGAAATCATAGGCCATAATAACTGCTTATAACCCATTGAATTCAGTTGCAATGGAGTAATATGAATTGACAGCTTTTAATGATAAAAAGGAGAGTCTGTTGAGAACATGAGGTCTGACTCCTCCTCTGAATACAAATGCCATTCACAGTTATTTCAGCCCAATTTTGGGGCATGATCATCCAAATCCTTCTGCAGTTGGAATATCCAAGAAGTAAAATGACAACAAAATAGTCAGTGGATGTAATCCGTCTTTTAAAAACATTATCACTGCAGGAACTACAAGTGGAATAAGATTATAAAGCTATTAAATTATTAGAATCAATTCACTTAAAGAAATAAAGCAATTCAGTACTGTGCGCCTCCAAACCTGGGACAAACTATCCAGCTAGCGCATAATATTCTGAGAACCATATGTTCAAATCAAAATAAAATAAAATGTTATTGGTCACATGCACATGGTTAGCAGATGTTATCGCGAGTGTAGCGAAATACTTGTGCTTCTAGTTCCGACAGTGCAGTAATATCTAACACGTAATCTAACAATCAGCGAAGTGGAGATGTTGTTTCCTACCTTCACCGCCTGGGGGCGGCCCACCAGGAAGTCCAGGATTCAATTGCACAGGGCGAGGTTGAGACCTAGGGCCTCAAGTTTATTAATGAGCTTGGAGGTTATTATGGTGTTGAATGCTGAGCTGTAGTCAATGAATAGCATTCTTACATAGGTATTCCTCTTGTTCAGATGGGATAGGGCAGTGTGCAGTGTGATGGCAATTGCATTGTCTGTGGACCTATTGGGGCGGTATGCAAATTGAAGTTGGTCTAGGCTGGCAGGTAAGGTGGAGGTGATATGATCCTTGACTAGTCTCTCAAAGCACTTCATGATGACAAGTGAGTGCTATGGGGCGATAGTCATTTTGTTCAGTTACATTTAACTTCTTGGGTACAGGAACAATGGTGGCCATCTTGAAGCATGTGGGGAAAGCGGACTGGGATAGGGAGAGATGGAATATGTCAGTAAACATACCAGCCAGCTGGTCTGCGCATGCTCGGAGGACGCAGCTAGGGATGTCATCTGGGCCGGCAGTCTTGTGAAGGTGAACACGTTTAAACGTCTTACTCACGTCGGCCATGGAGAAGACGAGGGAGGGCCTGCAGTCCTTGGTAGGGGGCCACGTTGGTGGCACTGTATTATCCTCAAAGCAGGCAAAGAAGGTGTTTTAGTTTGTCTGGAAAAAAGACGTCGGTGTCCGTGACTTAGCTGGTATTCTATTTGTAGTCCAGGATTGCGTGTAGACCCTGTCACATAAGTCTCGTGTCTGAGCCATTGAAGACGCCTGTTAGATTGCCTTGTGGAGGGAATAACTACACTGTTTGTATTCGGCCATATTCACAGTCATCTTTCCATGGTTAAATGCTGTGGTTCGCTCTTTCAGTTTTGTGCGAATGCTGCTATCTACCCACAGTTTCTGGTTAGGGTAGGTTTTAATGGTCATAGTGGGTACAAGATCTCCAATGCACTTCCTTATAAACTCACTCACAGAATCAGCTTATAAATCAATATTATTCTCTGAGGCTTCCTGGGAACATTTCCCAGTCTGCATGATCAGAACAATCTTGAAGCGTGGATTCCGATTGGCCAAACCAGCATTGAATAGTTCTCGTCACGGGTACATCCTGTTTCTACCTATAGGATGGGAGGAGCTAAATGGAGTCGTGGTCAGATTTATTGAAGGGAGGGAGGGGGGGGGGGCTTGTATGCATTGCGGATACCACCTTCCCATAACATTTCCTACAGCTTTCCTTATGGTTCTATTTAAAGTAATGTTCTCAAATTGTTCAGAGGACATCAAGAAATAACATTTTTCTGTGGGACTTCCAGTACTTCAGCATAGGTTTTTCTGCATGTTTCCTCATTGTTCTATTTAAAGTAATCTTCTCAGAATATTAAGACAACTTTCCTAAAAAAACACCAGAAAACATTGACGTATAAAGAATGTTGTAAGAATTTGATTTAAAACATATACACTCAGCATCAACAAGACAATATATATCCTCTATATTGTTAAGTGTGTTCAGGTGTGTTGGCCATGCTCACTAATTGGCCACATCTGATCTTAATAAGTGCTCGTTTTCTTTGAAATTAGGGTCTGTTTGAATAGACTAAAATGAACAGCTTTGGAGCTATCTGTGCTCGTAGTTCAAAACAGTTAACCTAAATTAAGATAACATGTTTCAATAAAACTGCTATCATAACTTATTTAATACCTTCAATTAACCTAGAATTTCAGTTATCTTAATGTTAATAAAACCTTGCAGAAAAACATTTAGGGAACCATAGAAAAACATTATCTGAACCTCCATACAACCTAAAAATGTATGTTCGCAGAACAGGCAAACTTTGGGTAGGCTACTGAGCGATAATCCCCAAATAGTTTATATAGCAGTATATAACTGGTGAAACTATACATTGCCATACACTTTACCGTGTTTTAGGCTACAATGTAGCCAACAACAGTTTACTACCACCTGGAGACATCTATTGGTGCAGTAGGCTAGCACAGATACACACACTCACCTGTTTAGGTTCACTTTCAACACCGTGCCAACAACGTAAAGAGCCCTCAAAGTTTTCTCAATGTCGAGACGAAATGTCTGTTGATACGGTATTGGCATGTCGGTTGCTTTTCTCTTATTAAGGTGCTGAAGAAGATTAGGATGCCTGGTCATAGAAACTTGTTCCTGTGAAACATCCATGGTGATACAGTATATTGCAGAGGAGCAGATGAAATGAGATATGGCGGTGGAGGGTAGGCCCTATTGTTAAGGGGGTGTGTTCCTGCCAGTAATTTGAGGCAGAAGAGGCTGCAATTACCCAGCAAACCAAACATGTGCCAACTTGCATTGCAGTCAGCACTTGAATAGCAACAGGATAATGTAGGCATAGGCCTAAACTAAGCCTGCAGTATACATTTTGTTGTCACACTGTCATGTTGAAGGCCATATTTGAATCACATAAAAACAGTTGATGTCGGAAGTTTACATCCACCGTAATTAAATACATTTAAACTCAGGTTTTCACAATTCCTGACATTTAATCCTAGTAAACATTCCCTGTCTTAGCTCAGTTAGGATCTCCACTTTATTTTAAAAATGTGAAACGTCAGAATAATAGTGGAGAGAATTATTTATTTCAGATTTTACAGCTTTCATCACATTCCCAGTGGGTCAAAAGTTTACATACACTCAATTAGTATTTGGTATTAAATTGTTTAACTTGGGTCAAACTTGCTCGCACATGCTTTTTCAGTTCTGCCCACAAATGTGATGGCCACTCCAATAGATTGACTTTGTTGTCCCTAAGCAATTTTTCCACAACTTTGGAATGGTATGGTATGCTTGGAGTCATTGTCCATTTGGAAAACCCATCTGCGACCAAGCTTTAACTTCCTGACTGATGTCTTGAGATGTTGCTTCAATATATCCACATAATTTTCCTGCCTCATGAAGCCATCTATTTTGTGAAGTGCAACATGATGCTGCCACACCCGTGCTTCATGGTTGGGATGGTGTTCTTTGGCTTGCAAGCCTCCCCCTTTTTCCTCCAAACATAACGATGGTCATTATGGCCTAACAATTCTATTTTTGTTTCATCAGACCAGAGGACATTTCTCCAAAAAGTATGATCTTTATCCCCATGTGCAGTTGCAAACCGTAGTCTTTTGTACCTGTTTCCTCCAGCATCTTCACAAGGTCCTTTGCTGTTGTTCCGGGATTGATTTGCACTTTCGCACCAAAGTACGTTCATCTGTAGAAGACAGAACGCGTCTCCTTCCTGAGCGGTATGACGGCTGCGTGGTCCCATGGTGAAGGTACAACATTCATCTGTACAAACAATAGTATGCAAGAATATTGCATACTATTGTTTGTACAGATGAACCTGGTACCTTCAGGCGTTTGGAAATTGCTCCCAAGGATGAACCAGACTTGTGGAGGTCTACAATTGTTTTTCTGAGGTCTTGGCTGATTTATTTTGATATTCCCATGATGTCAAGCAAGGGGGCACTGAGTTTGAAGATAGGCATTGAATACATTCACAGGTACACCTCCAATTGACTCAAATGATGTCAATTAGCCTATCAGAAGCTTCTAAAGCCATGACATAATTTTCTGGAATTTTCCAAGCTGTATAAAGGCACAGTCAACTTAGTGTATATATACTTCTGTCCCACTGGAATTGTGATACAGTGAATTATGAGTGAAATATTCTGTCTGTAAACAATTGTTGGAAAAATTACTTGTGTCATGCACAAAGTAGATGTCCTAAGTGACTTGCCAAAACTATAGTTTCTTAACAACAAATGTGTGGTGTGGTTGAAAAACGAGCTTTAATGACTCCAACCTAAGTGTATGTAAACTTCCGACTTCAACTGTATATCCTACAAATCAATCTCTGCCCTAAAAGCTATGCGGTGGCTAGACATTAGGTACAGGCCTCTGTATAGAGCCTAGGATTCTGGACCTTCATGGCACCATTCATTGTTCATTCACCTGGACCATACGTACATACTCTAACAGGAAACCATGGATTACAGGCAACATCCCCACTGAGATAAGGATAGAGCAGATTATTATTAATCACGGAAGTTATGACTGCAAACACCCTGAAAAGGCTACTCTCCTTGATGTTATCCTCAAAAATAATCCTGTTAGGTATCAGTCTGGTGTTTTCTGTAATGACCTTAGTGATCACTGTTTTACAGCCGTAATGGCTGCTCAGTGAAACGACATGTCCTGAATTGTCATAGATGCTTGCAAACATTTATGAGCAAGCCTTCCTTTATAACCTGGTCTCTGTAAATTGGTATAGAATCAGCTTGATCCCCTCTGTCGAAGACGCTTGGGCCTTCTTTTTTGATAATTTAAGTGGTATTGTTAACAAACATGCCTCCATAAAGAAAATTAGAATTAAAAACAGGTTCAGCCCCTTGTTCGAGTTACTCCATCTCAAGAATTCCATTTGGCGAAGGGCTCGGCACATGCATACTCAGGCTGACTGGCTCTCGTTCAGGCAAATGAGAAATAAGTGCACTCATTCTATCCAGAAGGCCAAAGTTAGTTACTTTAAGGAGCAGATCTCTCTCTGTGGGTCTAACCCCAAGATGTTCTGGGAAATGGTTTAAGACCTGGAGAATAAAACCTCCTCCTCACAGCTGCCCATTTCCCTTAATCTAGATGATGTGGTTGTTACTGATAAAGAGCACATGGCAGAGCTCTTTAATCACCACTTCATTAAGTCAGCCATGCCTCATTGCCCATCCAACATTTCCTCATCTCCCACCCCTCCTAATGCCTCTAGCCCCAATGCTCCTGCCTCTTTTCCCCGTGCCCGCTACAAAGTTTCTCCATGCAGGTAGTCACTGAGTCTGAGGTGCTAAAGGAGCTCCTTCAATTGACCCCCAAAAAACATTAGGGATCCTTTCTTTTTTAAGGTTGCAGCCCCTATCATTGCCAAGCCTATCTCTGACCTTTTTACACAATACCCAATTATGACCTCCCTCTAGGGAGGGTCCCCATTGCTTGGCATGGTGCATCCTTTATTTAGAGGATCAAGCTGATCTTAACTGTTATAGGCCAATTTATATTTTGCCCTGTTTATCAAAAGTGTTGTCAATAATCTGCTTTCTTGATGTCTATAATATTCTCTGTGGTATGCAATCTGGTTTTGGCTCAGGTTATCGATGTGTCACTGCAACCTTAAAGGTCTTAAATGACGTCACCATTGCCCTTGATTCTAAGCAATGTTGTGCTGCTACTTTCACTAACTAGGCCAAAGTTTTTGATAAGGTAGACCATTCCATTCTTGTGGGCCGGCTGAGGAGTATTGGCGTCTCTGAGGGGTCTTTGACCTGGTTTGCTAACTACCTCTCTCAAAAAGTGCAGTGTATAAAGTCAGAACATCTGCTGTCTCAGCCACTGCCTGTCACCACGGGAGTACCCCATGGCTCGATCCTAGGCCCCAAGCTCTTCTCTATTTACATCAACAACATAGCTCAGGCAATAGGAAGCGCTCTCATCCATTTATATGCTGATGATACAGTCTTATAAACTGGACCCTCTCCGGATTTTGTGCAAAAACGCTCTACAACAAAGCTTTCTTAGTGTCCAACAAGATTTCTCTGCCCTTATAACCTTGTTCTGAACACCTCCAAACAAATGGCATGTGGTTTGGTAAGAAGAATGCCCCTCTCGCAACCGGTGTGATTACTACCTCTGAAGGTTTATAGCTTGAGGTAGTGACCTCATACAAGTACTTGGGAGTAAGGCTAAATGGTCCTTCTCTCAGCACATATCAAAGCTGCAGGCTAAGGTTAAATCTAGAATTGGTTTCCTCTATCGTAATCGTTCCTATTTCACCCCAGCTGCCAAACTCTGATTCAGATGACCAGCCGACCCATGCTATATTATGGAGACGTAATTTATAGATCGTCAGGTAAGGGTGCTCTTCAAGTGGCTAGATGTTCTTTACCATTCGGCCATCAGATTTGCCACCAATGCTCCTCATAGGACACATCACTGCGTTCTATACTTCTCTGTAAACTGGTCATCTCTGTATACCCATCGCAAGTTGATGCTTATTTATAAAAACCCTCGTAGGCCTCACTCCCCCCTACCTGAGATACCTACTGCAGCCCTCATCCTCCACATACAACATTCGTACCTCCAGTCAAATTCAGTTACAGGTCCGCAAAGTACACACATCCCTGGGTCACTCCTCTTTTCAGTTCACTGCAGCTAGCGACTGCAACAAGCTGCAAAAAACACTCAAACTGGACAGTTTTATCTCCACCTCTTCATTCAAGACTCAATCATTGACACTCTGACTGACAGTTGTGGCTGCTTTGTGTGATGTATTGTTGTCTCTTCTTAAGGGGCGGCAGGGTAGCCTAGTGGTTAGAGCGTTGGACTAGTAAGTGGAAGGTTGCAAGTTCAAACCCCCGAGCTGACAAGGTACAAATCTGTCGTTCTGCCCCTGAACAGGCAGTTAACCCACAGTTCCTAGGCCGTCATTGAAAATAAGAATTTGTTCTTAACTGACATGCCTAGTGAAATAAAGGTAAATAAAAATGTATCTGTGTCACACTAGCGGGACAACATCCAGTGAAACTGGAGGGTGTGCAATTCAAATAAATACTCATAACAATTATGGATTTTAAACATTTAGGTACATATAAGTGTCTTGTATCAGCTGAAAGATTAAATTCTTGTTAATCTAACTGCACTGTCCGATTTACAGTAGCTATTACAACGAAAAACATGCAATGCGATTGTTTGAGGGCAGTGCCCCACATCAACATATTTTTCCACCTGTACAGGTTTCATACATTCACATATAATGATTAAATATTCATTTACTTTTTGAAAATCTTCCTCTGATTTGTCATCCAAAGGGTCCCAGCTATAACATTTAGTGCCATTTTGTTAGATAAAATCATTCTTTAATATCCCAAAAAGTCAGTTTAGTTGGCACCATCAATTTGATTAATCCACTCGTTCAACTTGCAGAGAAAGGAATTTGAAAATCTACCCCTAAACTTTGTTTCAACAAGTCAAAATACGTTTCCATTGACTCCTCAGATGCCCTAAAATGTAACAAAACTTTTATATTTCTTTCGGAAAAAGTATGTTCAATAGGAAACCGATTTTAGCAGGTGCGTAATGTCTTCATGGCAAGCGCAAACACAAGACTGTCCCTCTACTAAAACTGTTATTTCTTATTCGTTTTTTAAGTTACAAGCCGGAAACCTTGAACACAGACTACTGACACCCGGTGGAAGCCATAGGAATTGCATCCAATTTTCAATATGATCTTTCTCTTGCTTTTCTAAGAGGATGGTTGTTTTTTCTTTGGATTTTCTCCTACCATATCTATTGTGTTATATTCTCCTACATTATTTTAACATTTCTACAAACGTCAAAGTTTTTTCTTTCCAATCGTACCAATTATATGTATATCCTGACTTCAGGGCCTGAGCTACAGGCAGTTTACTTTGGGCACATCATTCAGGCAGGAAGTGGAGAAAAAAGGGGCCTAGCCCTAAGAAGGACTTTGTGCTGTTGTCAGTGCCCAATAATGGTTGTACCATGTTGTATGTTGCTACCATGTTGTTGTCATGGGGTATTGCTATCATGCTGTGTTGTTGTCTTAGGTCTCTCTTTAACTAATACTCTCTCACAACTACTGTTGTGGTGTCACTCTTGTCGTGATGTGTGTTTTGTCCTATATTTGGTAAAGGCCTAAAGACTCATTGTTACCGTTGATGAGCATGTCATCAGCATCAATTTCAAGCTTGGAGTCATTTATCAGAAGTTTGGCCAGGTGAGTGGTATATAGCCTGTGGTGGTAAAATCATACATTTACATTACATTTAAGTCATTTAGCAGACGCTCTTATCCAGAGCGACTTACAAATTGGTGCATTCACCTTATGACATCCAGTGGGACAGTCACTTAACAATAGTGCATCTAAAACTTAGGGGGGGTGAGAGGGATTACTTATCCTATCCTAGGTATTCCTTAAAGAGGTGGGGTTTCAGGTGTCTCCGGAAGGTGGTGATTGATTCCGCTGTCCTGGCGTCGTGAGGGAGTTTGTTCCACCATTGGGGGGCCAGGGCAGCGAACAGTTTTGACTGGGCTGAGCGGGAGCTGTACTTCCTCAGTGGTAGGGAGGCGAGCAGGCCAGAGGTGGATGAACGCAGTGCCCTTGTTTGGGTGTAGGGCCTGATCAGAGCCTGGAGGTACTGAGGTGCCGTTCCCCTCACAGCTCCGTAGGCAAGCACCATGGTCTTGTAGCGGATGCGAGCTTCAACTGGAAGCCAGTGGAGAGAACGGAGGAGCGGGGTGACGTGAGAGAACTTGGGAAGGTTGAACACCAGACGGGCTGCGGCGTTCTGGATGAGTCATATACATTTATAACAGTTGGCTATTCCCATATTTGGAGTATTATTATGACTGTGCTACTTCCTGGTCATCATATGACTCCAGCTTAGCCATTCTCAGAGTTTAGCCAGTTTAGCCATTCTCAGTGTTTAGGAGTGTGAGCTTCTCCCTCCTTCCCTAACTAAGAGAATTTGCTTTGCTTCCTCCTGTGGAAATCGGTGGAGGCCCGATTGATTTCCTGTTGAGATTCGATGTAATACTTCCTCTCCACGGCTTTGTATTTCACCCTGCAGACCACTGAAGAGGTCGCTGTTCCCAAATAGCTTGAGAGTCCTGCTTTTGTGGAGTTCTTGGAGTTTCTGGGGAACAAGATTGAGCTCCATTACTTTAAAGGGTAAGCGTGGCCTTAGAATGGTATTGACATGGCAGATGAAAGACTGGTCATGTCTCTCGATTACAATTGACTTTGACATGACTCCCTGAATGAAGACACTTCAGAAGTCTAAAGCCTTGTTTATTATGGTAGATCTGCTCTGATTCTCTCGATTTAGAGCAATATAATATTCTGAGTGATACGGACATCATGATTGAGTGGAAGGGGATAACTGCCCTTGGCATTCACTCTATGATGGATGAGACAGAGTGGTGTGGATGTGCTGGCTGGTTGCACTGAGTCTGAGACGACCTGTGCTACTGCTGTTGGTGATGTAACGGTCTGGTTCACGCTCTGGTTCTACAGGATCAGAGGTGGACTGGACGTCACCCACGACCAGACAGGAACAGAGTCTGTCTACACTAACTTTCACAACAAGGAGATCATGTTCCACGTGTCCACCAAGCTGCCATACACAGAGGGAGACTCCCAGCAGGTGACTAGCTCAGTCAGGCTCTGTCCTGTCTGTCATTATGTCAGTCAGTAGCTAGATTGGATGTATAGTATATCTACTTCCTTTCAATCAAGAAACATCACTGTATAATCAGTACCGGTTTGTAAAATCTGAGGGGGAAAATCCCCAGGGGCTAGCCACCATGAACAAAACTGTTATTATTTTCACTGTTATTCTTTTCTCCTGTTGGTGTGCTCAGTGAACCTGTCTGCTTTGACCTAAAAGGGATATTTCTCATGACAAGTTGCAACAACATGTAGTTTCTCATTTGAGGACACAGTTTGGTGGCTTGATGCTTTCTCCTGCTGCTTTGAATGACCTCAGCTACCTCACCTGCCCCACTGGGGGAACCAATGAGACTCTTATTCTCGAGATGAATGAGCAGAAGATCTGAGCTACGTGGACAGACAGACACACGTAAAGACATAGGAGATACCCTTGTAGGCTAAGACGATCAGAGATTCACTGTGACACTAACGACATAAAGGCAAAGATGAATGGACACAATGTGTTGAGAGGAAGAGGAAGGAAAACAAACTTGCAGTCTAAAGCTGAGGCTGACCTGGCATTGAGCCTGTGTTGAGTTCATTATTGAATGTCAACAACAAGAGCGCCTACTGGCCCATGAGCCAGACCAACCATGCAACACAAGAACGCTGCTCAGCATATTTCTACCACTGTATAAAAGTTGCTTGTTTGAGCCTTACATATGCCTTGTCAGGTGATCAGTCCAGAGTCTCTCACTTAATTTTTTTATGAGATTATTAAATAGCTAAAGCCTCTATGACAATAACAACTCTTCCTTATTTCTTCAGAGCTTGAAACAAATGGTTTATTGTTATCATGTTTAAAACTCCAAAATACATGACTATATCAGGATAAGGTAAGACCCAGATGCAGACCGTGTCGAAGTCACAATGTTTATTACAACAACAGAGGCAAAGGTACAGGACGGCAGGCAGGTTTGGGGTCAGGTCAGGCAGAGGTCGGAAATCCAGATAGGGGCAAAGGTACAGGACGGCAGGCAGGGTCAGGAGCAGGCGGAGTGGTCAGGAGGGCGGGTTCAGGACAGGCAAGGGTCAAAAACCAGGAAGGCGAGAAAAAGAGAAGCTGGGAAAAGACAGGAGTTGACAGGACAAACGCTGGTAAGCTTGACAAACAAGACGAACTGGCAACAGACAAACAGAGAACACAGGTATAAATACACAGGGGATAATGGGGAAGATGGGCATCACCTGGAGGGGCGTGGAGACAATCACAAAGCCAGGTGAAACAGATCAGGGCGTGACAGACTATAAAACAATTCAGCATCTAATAAGAGAAGAAATATCCATGTCCTGAAAATAAATATTTGCCTTAATGTTTTATTCATACAATCAATGTGATCTGTGCTATTTTATGACAGTACTTTGCCCTGCAGTAAATGTCATTCATCGACAGGTGTCATGTGGTCCTGCTGTGTAGAATAATTCCCCATGTTGACAATGGTGTGCAGAATAACATGGAAACTGGTGACTGATCAGTGAGTCAACACATGTTAGGGAGCAGGAAGCTAAGCTGCAGAGGTCTATAATCACAGTACAGGGAAAAAGGTCCTGCCTTTTTCAGTCTCCAATCACTGAATGGGTTATAGGCCGCCCTATGCCTATCAATATGCATCACATGACTGCCACTGTTTTATGAAAAGTGCTTGTCGAGAGATGTTTCATATTTACAATTAGTAATCACAAATAGTTTCTGTAGTAAACTATGCATTTAGTGGAGTGTTGGCCTAATTAATACATCTCTACTGAACAAAAATAGAAATGCAACATGCTACATTTTCAAAGACTTTACTGAGTTACAGTTCATAAGAAAATCTGTACATTTAAATAAATTCATTAGACCCTAATCTATCGATTTTGCATGACTGGGAATACAGATACGCATCTGTTGGTAGAAAAACAAAAACAAACATGTAGGAGCGTTGATCAGAAAATCAGTCAGTATCTGGTGTGATCACCATATGCATCATGCAGCGTAAACACATTTCCTTCACATAGAGTTGACCAGGCTGTTGATCGTGGCCTGTGGAATTGTGCCCCTCTCTTCTGCAATGGCTGTGCGAAGTTCCTGGATATTGAAGGGAACTGGAACACACTTTCGTACACCTCGATGTGTATGTGTAGCTTATGCCTGCCCAAACAATAACCCCACTGCCACTATGGGGCACTGTGTTCACAACATTGACATCAGCAAACCACTCACCCACACAACGCCATAAACGTGGTCCGTGGTTGTGAGGCCGTTTGGACATACTGACAAATCCTCTAAAACAATGTTGGAGACAACTTATGGTAGACAAAACAAACATTAAATTCTCTGGCAACAAATCTGGTGGACATTCCTGCAGTCAGCAAGCCAATTGCACGCTCCCTCAAAACTTCTGAGGCATTCTGTTATGTGACAAAACTGCACATTTTAGAGTGGCCTTTTATTGTCCACAGCACATGATGCACCTGTGTAATGATCATGCTGTTTAATCAGCTTCTTGATATCCCACACCTGTCAGGTGGATGGATTATCTTGATATAGGCCGAAAAATAAATGTATGCTCAAGTTTAGAGAGAAATAAGCTTTTTGTGCATATGGAACGTTTCTGAGATCTTTTATTTCAGCTCATGAAACATGGGACCAACACTTTACATGTTGCGTTTATATTTTTGTTCAGTGTATATAGGTATTCTTGGCTGACCTAAATGTAGTGTTAAAGTTTATGTCCGTAATGGTGACAATGTTGTTTGTGTTCTTGCGTTTGCAGCTGAAGAGGCACATAGGCAACAACATCATGGCCATCTTGTTTCAGGAGGAAAACACACCCTTTGTGCCAGACATGATAGCCTCCAACTTCCTGCATGCCTATGTGGTGGTGCAGGTGGAGAATGCCTGCTCAGACAACGTCACATACAAGTTACTGTTAGGCGAGGGATAGTTGGACTCCTCACAGTCTATAAACCTGTCCACACCTCCTATTTCAATACATAGAGACTCGGCCCAAGGCAACCTGCATATTCCTTATTAGATATCAATCAGTAACTGTCTGGAACTAACTGTCCTGCTTGTTCCTGCCTATTACCTGCCTCATTAATATTTATAGAGGCTAGTCAGTGTTGTGTAATTTAGTGATGGCATATGGACTGTTGTCATTTGGATACATTATACCTCTCTTCCTCCTTGTGACAGTGAGAGATAGTTAACAATTTTCAATGAGTTTTTCCATGCCATTTTCAAATGAACCACTGTTTATTTTACAGTAATGTTTATTTTCATGTCATGACTCCCCTGTTACCTTGCTGTCATGAGTGTTACCTTGCGCTCCCTTGTTACCGTGCTGTCATGTGTGTTAAATGGGCGCTGCAGGAAGCCAGTCTGGCATGGAGCTGTACATGGCAGGCAGTTGTCGAGATAAGAAGTGTATGCATGCATCTTTTTCCACTTTGTGTCATTTTACAGGTTGCAAGTACTCTGGCATGCAATCCAAAGAAACAGCTGTGGGTTCACTGTTGGTTTACTAATGACCTTTTCCTACATTCTCACATGCTAACTCTTCAGATTGTGCAAGTCCCTCCTCTCCATCTCTCTACTTTTCATCTACCTATTTAAACAGGTCCACTTTGTGATTTGACAAACTCCTCCTTGTGTTTGTTCATTGTCATTACAAGGAAAGAAGAGTGAGACCAAGCTACACGGGCTATTCTGCCCATATGCTACATCTTATTCAATTTCCTTCCGCACTCTGTGGTCTCTAACTTTAGTCCAGCTTTCAATGTGAATGGCCTTTAAATATGTGCTCAATATGTCTCCTGTCTTCTGTATGGTGTACTGTGAGCTCACATTCTAATTTGTACCTTGCTGTTTAAATGGTGTATTATTGTATCTTTTACTCTCATCCTCTTTCTCTTTATCCCTTTCTATTTCTCTGCTTCCCCCTCCCCTGTGTGGTTCAGTCATTACTTGTCCCATGGAAAATCCCAGTAGGTGTCGCAGCAGTGCCTAGGGATAGGAACAGCAGAAGAAGTTCATGTATCAAATCTCCCTTCAAATGTGCTATTTCTTCAGCTATTTCCTTTGCTTACTTTGTGGTTCTAAGTTTCTTTGCAAGATTCAATTACCGTTGCTTTTTGCTGAAACCAATATTTTTATAGCCATTTATAATGCAATCATTTTCTACCTGTCAAGTGCGGTGTAAAACCACTGGGTTGTAAAGAAAGCTATAATTTATTTTAAAAGATTTTATGAAGAGTGTCCGTCACAAAAATAGACACGTCTGTGAGAATAATTACTGGTTTATTACCTTCCTTTGTATCTCAAATCCTATCTTTCACTCATACAACATGCTCAAATAGTCTTTCACCAACAAGCCACTGTCGCTTCATTTTAGTTCCCCCATAATGTTTCTCATCTGTTGTAGATAGCAAGTATCAAATACGGAAGGCATTTGAGTCATTGTGCTGCAGAATCTCAATGACATTCAACAAATGCCATTCAACAAATGCCTATTTGAATGGAGTTCACGTTTTCACTGAATGTATTATAGCCCTACAGTAGCCTCTGTCTTTTACTATATAAGTCATGCTAGAGGAATATACTATTGTGGCTGACTAACCTTGCCACTCCTCCCCAGTCTCTGATCATTCCTGGGAAGAGCCCCAACAGGAAGAACCCTGGGTCCTTCAGTGCCAGACGGAGCAGCGCTATCGGGATTGAGAACATCCAGGAGGTGCAGGAGAGGAGGTGAGAGGAGGAATACATGGAGAAGAAAGAGGAAAATGGGGTGTCAGAGAGAAAGCATAGAAAGAGATGGAGAAATGAAACATACCAGAAGTATGGTCCAATACCACAAGTCACTCTGCATGGCGGTCAACTGTCACCTCATTGCGTTTTACAGAAGTGTCACTGTTGCATTAACATTAGTGACTAATGTTAGCTAGTAGGATAAGGTTAGGGTTAGGGGTAGTTTAAGGTTAGGGATAGGTTAAGGGTTAGGGATATGTTAAGGTTAGGGTTAGAGTATGGCTAGCTAACATGATAAAGTAATTGGAAAACACATTGTTGTGTTTAGCTAAAGTTGGTTATTAGCTAAGACGCCTAAGTTGTCACCGACTCTAATTTCCCCTATATCCATCATGAGGTTGCTGCAACCTAGCTTGTGAATGTGGTGACACATGGACAGACATTGACACATTCAATACCACCTTGCACACTCTTGCCTGCATCTAGCTTATCTAGGGTGTAATCATTAGTCCAACAGTTGCAAACAAGAGTTCATATTGGACAAATTCAGGTATTTTTATCCCTGTTTCATTTGGTTCCGTTTAAGAAACGTTTTTCAACAGAATCGGTGGAATGAATCAAATCAAATCAAATCAAATGTATTTATATAGCCCTTTGTACATCAGCTGATATCTCAAAGTGCTGTACAGAAACCCAGCCTAAAACCCCAAACAGCAAGCAATGCAGGTGTAGAAGCACGGTGGCTAGGAAAAACTCCCTAGAAAGGCCAAAACCTAGGAAGAAACCTAGAGAGGAACCAGGCTATGTGGGGTGGCCAGTCCTCTTTTGGCTGTGCTGGGTGGAGATTATAACAGAACATGGCCAAGATGTTCAAATGTTCATAAATGACCAGCATGGTCAAATAATAATAATCACAGGCAGAACAGTTGAAACTGGAGCTGCAGCACGGCCAGGTGGACTGGGGACAGCAAGGAGTCATCATGTCAGGTAGTCCTGAGGCATGGTCCGAGGGCTCAGGTCCTCCGAGAGAGAGAAAGAAAGAGAGAAAGAGAAAATTAGAGAGAGCATACTTAAAATTCACACAGGACACCGGATAGGACAGGAGAAGTACTCCAGATATAACAAACTGACCCTAGCTCCCTGACACATAAACTACTGCAACATAAATACTGGAGGCTGAGACAGGAGGGGTCAGGAGACACTGTGGCCCCATCCGATGACACCCCCGGACAGGGCCAAACAGGAAGGATATAACCCCACCCACTTTGCCAAAGCACTGCCCCCACACCACTAGAGGGATATCCTCAACCACCAACTTACAATCCTGAGACAAGGCCGAGTATAGCCCACAAAGATCTCCACCACGGCACAACCCAAGGGGGGGCGCCAACCCAGACAGGAAGATCACATCAGTGACTCAACCCACTCAAGTGACGCACCAGTCCTAGGGACGATATGAAAGAAACCTAGTAAGCCAGTGACTCAGCCCCTGTAATAGGGTTAGAGGCAGAGAATCCCAATGGAAAGAGGGGAACCGGCTAGGCAGAGACAGCAAGGGAGGTTCCTTACTCAATCATATGACCCACTGAAGAGATGAGTCTTCAGTAAAGACTTAAAATACACCCCTGATCACACATAGAAAAGTTTACTTACATAGCTGCCACAGTGTATTCCTCCTCCGCTCTATGCACTCTCCTCGTCTCAGTTTTTCCCTTTGTTTGTGGACTTCAATGAACAACACATCAGCTGTATGTGACCATGCGAAAACAAACTTTCCAAGCCAAACCATGTCATTACAGCTACACAGTCTACATCATTGTCCCCATATTAGCCAAAGTAACGTCGTAGTCAACATAGCAAATAGAACAAATGCGTTAGTAAACCTGCTACAATCATGCAGTAACGTTACAGTGTATAGTCATTAAGCAGTTACACCAGCGGGCCCCGGTGGCAATACATTAATCAAACCAAAAGCCTACCTTGACTTGGAAGAGTTCCAGTGTTGTGTTGGATAATGATAGCCAGCTAGCTAGCATAGCATCCATTTGTTTGAGCCTGTTGTTTGAGTAACTAAACTAGCCAGCTGTCACGCCTTGGTCATTGTATTTTGTGTTTTTGTTATATGTTTGGGTAGGCCAGGGTGTGACATGGGTTTATATGTTGTGTTTCGTATTGGGGTTTGTATTATTTAGGATCGCGGCTGATTAGGGGTGTGGTATAGGCTTGGCTGCCTGAGGCGATTCTCAATTAGAGTCAGGTGCTTATCGTTGTCTCTGATTGGGAACCGTATTTAGGCAGCCTGAGTTTCGCTTTGTATTTCGTGGGTGTTTGTTCCTGTCTCTGTGTTGTAGTCACCAGATAGGCTGTATTAGTTTCACGTTCCGTTCTGTTGTT
Source organism: Oncorhynchus gorbuscha (assembly GCF_021184085.1). Classification (NCBI taxonomy): domain Eukaryota; kingdom Metazoa; phylum Chordata; class Actinopteri; order Salmoniformes; family Salmonidae; genus Oncorhynchus; species Oncorhynchus gorbuscha. The sequence continues at coordinate 54,637,666 of NC_060190.1, forward strand.
TTTGTATTTAGTTTCAGTTATTTCATGTACCGCGATTCTTTCATTAAAGTCATGAGTAACCTACACGCTGCATTTCGGTCCGACTTTCTTCTTTCAACAGACGAACGCAGTTACAGAAACACCCACCGCTCACGGACCGAGCAGTGTGTAAACTGGCAGGAGCTAAAGGAGGACGTTATGGACGGTAGAGGCATGGATTATACGACGTGGGAAGAAATCGACAGCTGGGCGGCCGACCCGGAGAGAGTGCAGGCGCCCGCCTGGGATTCGCTTCAGCAGTGCGAAGAGGGCTATAGACGAATGGAGTCTAAAAGGAAAACACGGCGACGCAGAGCGAAAACCGAAAGTAACCCCCAAATATTTATTGGGGGAGAGTGCAGAGAGAGAGTGGCTGAGTCAGGAGTCAGACCTGAGCCTACTCTCCCTGTTAATTGTGAGGAGCAGCAATATAAGGACTTCTGGTCTTGGGAGATGGAATTAGACGGTAAAGGACCCTGGGCTCAGCCTGGAGAATATCGCCATCCCAAGGAAGAAATAGATGCGGCTAAAGCGGAGAGGCGCTGGTAAGTCGCTCTGGATAAGAGCGTCTGCTAAATGACTTAAATGTAAATGTAAATGTAGGAGGCAGCACGGCGACGCGGTTGGAAGCCGGAAAAGCAGCCCAAAAAAATTATTGGGGGGGGGGATAGAAGGGAGAATGGTTGTGCCAGGTAGGAGACCTGCGCAAACTCCCTGTGCTCACCGTTGGGCTAGAGAGACCGGGCAGGCACCGTGTTATGCTATGGAGCGCACGGTGTTTCCACTGTGAGTGCAGAGCCAGGTCCGGCACATACCAGCCCTTCCTATTGGCCGGGCTAGAGTGGGCATCGAGCCAGGTAAGGTTGGGCAGGCTCAGTGCTCAAGAGCTCCAGTGCGCCTGCATGGTCCGGTCTATCCAGAGCCACCTCTACACACCAGTCCTCCGGTAGCAGCTCCCCGCACCAGGCTTCCTGTGTGTGTCCTCGATCCAGTACCACCAGTTCCAGCACCACGCACCAGGCCTCCAGTGCGCCTCACCTGTTCAGCGCAGCCAGCGCTGTTCTCCTCTCCTGCGCTGTCGGAGTCTCACGCCTGTTTAGCGCAGCCAGAGCCTTTCTCCTCTCCTGCGTTGCCGGAGTCTCCCGTCTGCCCAGCGCCGCCAGTGCTCCCAGTCTGCCCAGCGCCGCCAGTGCTCCCAGTCTGCCCAGCGCCGCCGGTGCTCCCAGTCTGCCCAGCGCCGCCAGTGCTCCCAGTCTGCCCAGTGCTCCCAGTCTGCCCAGCGCCGCCAGACAACCAGTCTCTTCCAGATCTGCCAGACAACCAGTCTCTTCCAGATCTGCCAGACAACCAGTCTCTTCCAGATCTGCCAGACAACCAGTCTCTTCCAGATCTGCTAGACAACCAGTCTCTTCCAGATCTGCCAGACAACCAGTCTCTTCCAGATCTGCTTGTCAACCTGAATCTTCCAGTTCCGCCAGTCAGCCAGGATTTACCGGAGCCTACTACCTGCCTGAGCTTCCTCTCAGTACTGGGCTTCCTCTCAGCACTGGGCTTCCTCTCAGTACTGGGCTCCCCCTCAGTCCCGGGCTGCCTCTGTCCCGAGCTGCCCCTCTGTCCCGAGCTGCCCCTCTGTCACGAGCTGCTCCTCAGTTCTGTGGGTTTCTGGGTGAGGACTATTAGGCCATGGTCGGCGGCGAGGGTGGATTATCCCAGGACGCGAAGGGGAGGAACTAGGACATTAACAGAGTGGGGTCCACGTCCCGAGCTAGAACCGCCACCATGGACAGACGCCCACCCGGACCCTCCCTATGCTCTTGAGGTGCGTCCGGGAGTCCGCACCTTAGGGGGGTGGGGTTCTGTCACGCCTTGGTCATTGTATTTTGTGTTTTTGTTATATGTTTGGTTAGGCCAGGGTGTGACATGGGTTTATATGTTGTGTTTCGTATTGGGGTTTGTATTATTTGGGATCGCAGCTGATTAGGGGTGTGGTATAGGCTTGGCTGCCTGAGGCTATTCTCAATTAGAGTCAGGTGCTTATCGTTGTCTCTTATTGGGAACCGTATTTAGGCAGCCTGAGTTTCACTTTGTATTTCGTGGGTGTTTGTTCCTGTCTCTGTGTTGTAGTCACCAGATAGGCTGTATTAGTTTCACGTTCCGTTCTGTTGTTTTTGTATTTAGTTTCAGTTATTTCATGTACCGCGATTCTTTCATTAAAGTCATGAGTAACCTACACGCTGCATTTCGGTCCGACTCTCTTCTTTCAACAGACGAACGCCGTTACACCAGCTGCATTTGCTAGCTAAGTAAGTAAAACTGAAATTGGAAAAAAGCTAAATCTCTCTCTCTCCTTCTCTTGCTTCTTCTTCATTTTTGACTAAATTAATTTGTTCAAAACTGCTCAACTATTGTCTTTCTGTTTTTTTGAGTCTCTTCCAGATCTGCCAGACAACCAGTCTCTTCCAGATCTGCCAGACAACCAGTCTCTTCCAGATCTCACCACATTTCACCACATTTTTCACCACATTTTATGCACTGCAGTGGTAGCTAGCTTTAGATTTTGCTTTCAGTACTAGATTGATCTGATTGTCTGATTGTCTGTTCCTTTGATTGGTTGGACAACATGTCAGATCATGCTGCAAGAGCTCTGATAGGTTGGAGGACGTGCTCTGGAAGTTGTCATAATTACTGTGTAAGTCTATGGAAGGGGCTGAGAATGAAGAGCCTCCTAGGTTTTGTATCGAAGACAGTGTACCGAGGAGGACGGAAGCTATCAGTCCTCCGGCTACACCATAGTGCTACCTTACAGAGTGCTGTTGAGGCTACTGTAAATCTCCATTGCAAAACAGTGTGTTTTAAGACAGGCTATATACAGTAGCGAGGCTATAAAATGAGCGAAGCTACATACAGACACAGGTTAGTCAGGCTGCTTGAGGTAGTATGTACATGTAGATAAAGTGATTTGTATATATGATGAACAGAGTAGCAATAGTGTAAAGGAGGGGTTGGCGGGTGGTGGGTGGGACACAATGCAGATAGCCCGGTTAGCCAATGTGCGGGAGCACTGGTTGGTCGGCCCAATTGAGGTAGTATGTACATGAATGTATAGTTAAAGTGACTATGCATATATGATAAACAGAGAGTAGCAGCAGCGTAAAAAGAAGGGTTGGGGGGCACACAATGCAAATAGTCCGAGTAGCCATTTGATTACCTGTTCAGGAGCCTTATGGCTTGGGGGTAAAAACTGTTGAGAAGCCTTTTTGTCCTAGACTTGGCACTCCGGCACCGCTTGCCATGCGGTAGTAGAGAGAACAGTCTATGACTGGGGTGGCTGGGGTCATTGACAACTTTTAGGGCCTTTCTCTGACACCACCTGGTGTAGAGGTCCTGGATGGCAGGCAGCTTAGCTTAGTGATGTACTGGGCCGTACGCACTGCCCTCTGTAGTGTCTTGAGGTCAGAGGCTGAGCAATTGCCGTACCAGGCAGTGATGCAACCAGTCATTATGCTCTCGATGTTGCAGCTGTAGAATTTTCTGAGGATCTCAGGACCCATGCTTATCTTTTTAGTTTCCTGAGGGGTATAGGCTTTGTCGTGCCCTCTTCAGAGTGACCCAGGTGTGTAGCTTGGCCATGTGTTGCAGGGCCCCGTCTATCCCTGAGGCCCAGGACCTGTCCCGCTCCTTGTCCAATGGCAGAAGCTTCGCCGGCGTGGTGGAGGAACACAATAACAAGGGCATCAAGGAGTACGACACAGGACTGGTACCCCTCTTTTTTGACCCTCAATCACTAGCATACAACACACCATCACATGAAAAAAAAGCTACAAATCCTGACCATTTCTGTTGTGTTTTTGTTTGTTACAGGAGAGCCTGTCCTTTTCTGGAACACCACACAAGAGGGACTCATTTGCGTACGTCTCCTAGGTAGAGGATAGTGTGAGCAGTACTAGTGCCACCCGCCAGATCAGCTCTCCATGTGAGTTGTTTCAATAAAAATGCTGGTTAACTTGGAAAAAACATACAAGACAAACAGTCACAGAGAGACAAGAAACACAGGGATAAATACACTGGGGGGTGGTGGGTGGGACACAATGCAGATAGCCCGGTTAGCCAATGTGCGGGAGCACTGGTTGGTCGGCCCAATTGAGGTAGTATAGCGAAATTCCAGTGACACCTGGAAGGGGTGGAGACAATCACAGGAACAGGTGAAACAGATCAGAGTGTGACAGTACCCCACCCCGGGACGCCACCTGGCGTCGTATCTGGGCACATACCTGGTTGACCGGGGTGTTGGCGGTGGAAATCGGCGATGAGGGCCGTGTCCAAGATGTCTTTAGCAGGAACCCAGCACCTCTCCTCCGGGCCAAAAACCTCCCAGTCAACTGGGTACTGGAAACCCCTGCCCCGTGGTCGAACCTTCAGGAGGCATCTCACTGTATATGCTGCCTGGCTATCGATTACCCGGGGGGGGGGGGGGTGGGATGGGCCTGGAAACAGAAGACAAAGGACAGTGAGACACAGGCTTAATTCTGGACAAATGGAAAGTTGGGCGGATACGGAAGGTACGGAGTATCCCAAGACTGACAGCAGTGGAACTCAGAACTCTGGAGATGGAAAAAGGACCAATGAACCTGGGAGACAGTTTATGGGACTCTAACCGCAGGGACAGGTCCCGAGTGGAAAGCCATACCCTCTGCCCAATGCGATAATGGGGAGCTGAGGTCCTGCAACGGTCCGCTTGTCGGCGATACCTGGAGTTGGTCTTGAGAATAGTCGCCCTGGGTCTTTTCCAGGTACGTCGACAGCGGCGGACAAAAATCTGGGCTGAGGGTACGCTGACCTCCTGCTCTTGTTCAGGGAAGAGTGGAGGCTGATACCCCATGGAGCACTCGAAAGAGGAGAGTCCCGTGGCAGAACAGGGAAGGGTGTTCCAAGCATACTCCACCCAGACCAGTTGACGGCTCCAGGTAGTGGGGTTGGTTGAGACCAGGCATCTCAAGGTGGTTTCCAGATCTTGGTTGGTTCGCTCCGACTGACCATTGGTTTGGGGATGGAATCCAGATGACAGGCTCTCAGACGACCCCATAAGGGTGCAGAATGCCTTCCAGAACTGAGACGAGAACTGAGGACCCCGATTGGAGACCATGTCTACCGGGAGCACATCGATCCGGAAGACATGCTGCCTCATAAGCTGGGCCGTCTCCTTGGCAGAAGCTAGTTTGGGGAGAGGGATGAAATGGGTGGCCTTGGAGAACCAATCGACTACCTTCAGAATGACAGTGTTGCCATCAGACAGAGGGAGCCCAGTGACAAAGACCAGAGATTTGTGAGACCAGGGACGATGAGGGACTGGCTGAAGGAGGCCAGAAGGAGCTTGCCGTAGAGTCTTGTTCTGAGAACACACTGTGCATGCGGCGATGAAGGCAGAGATGTCAGGAACCATTGTGGGCCACCAGAAACATTGTCGGAGGAAGGCTAGTGTACGACGGGACCCTGGATGACAGGTCAGCCTGGAGGAATGAGCCCATTCCAGGAATCAGGACCAGAATGGGTTAGGGACAAACAGACGTTTAGCTGGGCCCCCTTCAGGTCCAGGCTGGGAGCATTGCACCTCGCAAACCAGGTTCGCAATACCCCAATCCACAGTGGCAGCAAGGCATGAGGTAGGGTGAATGGTTTTGGAGGTCGAGGGTATGGCAAAGGAACTGTATAGGCGGGAGAGAGCGTCAGGTTTCACATTTTTTTTATCCTGGGCGGTAGGAAATGGTGAAGTTGAATCTGGTAAACAAGAGGACCCACCGGGCTTGCCTGGAGTTGAGGCGCTTGGCTGTACAGAGATATTCCAAGTTTTTATGGTCGGTCCCAACTAAGAATGGCTGTTCTGCTCCTTCCAGCCAGTGTCTCCACTCTTCCAACGCCATCTTAACTGCCAGGAGTTCTTGATTGCCTACATCATAGTTCCTCACTGCAGGATTGAGACGATGGGACAGGAAGGCACAGGGACGAAGCTTTTGGTTCTGGGCAGATCGCTGGGACAGGATGGCTCCCACTCCAACATCCGAAGCATAAACTTCCACCACAAATTGACGCGAGGGGTCCGGATGGATGAGGATGGGAGCTGTTGTGAACCGATGCTTCAGGTCCACAAAGGCTTTGTCGACAGCTGGAGACCATTTGAACAGTACCTTGGGCGAGGTGAGTGCCGAGAAGGGGACCGCCAGGGTGTTGTAGTCCCGAATGAAAAGGCGGTATAAGTTTGCAAAACCAAGAAACCATTGCAACTGTACCCTGGACGTTGGTTGAGGCCAATCCACCACTGCTTTCAGCTTTCGAGGATCCATCTGAACATTGCCCTCAGATCCCAGAAAGGTGATTGTAGAATGGTGGAACTCATACTTCTGGGCTTTCATGAAAAGTTTGTTCTCCAAGAGGCACTGAAGGACCTGTCTGACATGAATAACATGTTCTTGTGCAGATTGGGAAAAGAACCGGATATTGTCAAGGTACACGAACACTAACTGGTTTAGCCTTTCTCTAAGAATCATTGACCTAAGCCTGGAAACCAGCGGGGTCGTTTGTGAGGCCAAATGGCATGACCTGGTACTCATAATGTCCACTGGCTGTGTTGAAGGCTGTCTTCCACTCATCCCCCTCGCAAATCCGAACCAGGTGGTAGGCATTCCGAAGGTCCAACATGGTGGCTCCATGGAGGAGTTCAAACGCCGAGGAGAGGAGAGGTAGGGGATAACTATTTTTTAAAGTAATGTCATTATGTTCCCGGTAGTTAATGCATGGACGCAGGGTCTTGTCCTTCTTTTCCACAAAGAAAAACCCTGCGCCGGCAGGAGATGCAGACGGACGGACGGCCCCAGTGGCCAGAGACTCCTCTATGTACTCCTCCATAGTTTTTGTCTCTGGTCCGGACAGAGAATAGAACCGACCCCAAGGTGGTGTAGTTACGGTGAAAGCATACCATGTGATTATCTGAGGACAACGCCCCGCATACAAAAGCATAACAAACATTTTCAAGCAAGCAGAGGCGTCACGAAAGTCAGAAATAGCAATAAAATAAATTACTTACATTTCAAGATCCATTTCAAGATACATTTCCTCTGTTTGCAATCCAAAGGGTCCCAGCTACATCACAAATGGTAATTTTGTTTTATAAAGTCCTTCTTTATATCCCCAAAAAGTCAGTTTATTTGGCACGCTTGACTCAGTAATCCACCGGTTTTCCTCGCTCAAAATGCATACGAATGAACCCCAAAGGTTACCAATAAACTTTGTCCAAACAAGTCAAACAGAGTTTCTAATCAATCCTCAGGTACCCTAATATGTAAATAAATGATCAAATTTAAGACAGAGAATAGTATGTTCATTACCGAAGTGCACCCCCTCATCCACCCGCGCCACAAAACTACAGCCAAAATGGGAGCCACTTAGAAAAACTACAAATTCTAGCTCATTTTTCAAAAAACAATCCTGAAACTCTTTCTAAAGACTGTTGACATCTACTGGAAGCCCGAGGAACTGCAATCTGGGAGGTACTCCATTGATTTCCCCATAGACAGGCATTTTAAATGGTGTCACCCCCCCCAAAAAAAAATTGATGGATTCTCCTCGGGTCTTTGTCAGCTATATCAGTTCTGTTATACTCATTATTTTAACAGTTTTGGAAACTTTAGAGTGTATTCTATTCAATAGCCTAGCTGGTGGGCCTGAATAACAGGCAGTATACTTTGGGCACCTCATTCATCCAAACCTCTGAATACTGCCCCCTAGCCCGAAGAAGTTAACCCATGGTCATGGCGTTCCATCAAGGAACTGAGCCCTTCCAAAAGACCCTGTAACAACTCCTCATGTCTCCCATTGGTGGCTCCCTGCAGGGAGACAGTGTGGCGGAGCTGGTCCAAGTCTGCTGGGTCTGTCATGGCCAGTTCGTACTATCATGACACAAGGGGAGACCCAGATGCAGACAGAGGAGGCAGATGGTTGGAGTCTTACAATGTTTATTAATCCAAAAGGAGTAGGCAAGGGAATGGTCGTGGACAGCAAAAGGTCAAAACCAGATCAGAGTCCAGGAGGTACAGAATGGCAGACAGGCTCGTGGTCAAGGCAGGCAGAATGGTCAGGCAGACGGGTACAGAGTCCAGAAACAGGCCAGGGTCAAAACCGGGAGGACTAGAAAAAGGAGAATAGCAAAAAGCAGGAGAACAGGAAAAACGCTGGTTGACTTACAAGACGAACTGGCACAGAGAGACAGGAAACACAACCTGGGGAAAATCAGTGACACCTGGAGGGGGTGGAGACAATCACAGGAACAGGAACAGGAACAGGTGAAACAGATCAGGGCTTGACACAATGTCTTAAGGTACCAAAAGTTGAGTTTGTTTGTTACGATGGCCCATTGTCTACCCCCCTGACAGCACCTGCACGGCCCCAGGAGCCTGAGGGGTGCAAAGGGCTAGAGCTCAAAGAGGCGGAGAGCCGAGACAAGACAGAGCGGTCACAGGATAAGTCATCATCGGTGAGATCGGTTTTACTAATTTAATAATCAGATCCTCTGTAACATCTCTGCTCGTTCACTGTACTAGCTGTGTACATTGGAAGACAGATTTCATTCTGCTTACATACAGCAGTGGCGATTTTAGCATGTAGATCTTGGTGGGGCAAAATAAAAAAAGTGGGATGCATGCCAGCAAAGCCAATACACGACACAATACTAAACGATACATTAATGCACTATTACGGTGACAAACGGTGGCCACAAACTGTTCGGGCCTACATAAAGCTGTCCCAACAGCAGAGTCCCAACAGCAGTCCCTGCACCTTACCACAGCTACACCTGGCTATCAGCGGAGCCTTGTCTGTTAGCGAAACAGTTCATTCAGCCTCATTTACTGCCTTTAAAAAACATAGCTGATATGGCTGACTTGCTTAAACAACTGTGGTTTCTACTGACAGTTGAGATGTACAAACTATGGCATAAGGGGACGACAAGCATATAAGGGGAAATCTGTCATTTCGATTAAGACATTAATGAGCGAGCGACGATGGACGTAGTCAATAAAACTATTTGTTCAGCACTTTTGAAATGTACAGCGACAGAATTCAGAACATGGGCCGTTCTTGGCACATCAATGTGAGCTGTGGTAAGAAGGTTGGCTGTGTCTGACAGCGTAGTGTTCATAACATGGAGGCGCTACCAGAAGACAGGCCAGTACATCAGGAGACGTGGAGGAGGCCGTAGGAGGGCAACTAACCCTAACCCTAACCCTAACCCAGCAGCAGGACCGCTACCTCCGCCTTTGTGAAAGGAGGAGCAGGAGGAGCACTGCCAGAGCCCTGCAAAATGACCTCCAGCAGGCCACAAATGTGCATGTGTCTTCTCAAACAGTCAGAAACAGACTCCACAAGGATGGTATGAGGGCCCGACATCCACAGGTGGGGGTTGTGCTTACAGCCCAACACCGTGCAGGACGTTTGACATTTGCCAGAGAACAACAAGATTGGCAAATTCGCCACTGACGCCCTGTGCTCTTCACAGATGAAAGCAGGTTCACACTGAGCACATGTGACAGACGTGACAGTCTGGAGACGCCGTGGAGAACGTTCTGCTGCCTGCAACATTCTCCAGCATGACCGGTTTGGCGGTGGGTCAGTCATGGTGTGGGGTGGCATTTCTTTGGGGGGCCGCACAGAGGTAGCCTGACTGCCATTAGGTACCGAGATGAGATCCTCAGACCCCTTGTGAGACCAAATTCTGGTGTGGTTGGTCCTGGGTTCCTCCTAATGCAAGACAATGCTAGACCTCATGTGGCTGGAGTGTGTCAGCAGTTCCTGCAAGAGGAAGGCATTGATGCCATGGACTGGCCCGTCTGTTCCCCAGACCTGAATCCAATTGAGCACATCTGGGACATAATGTCTCGCTCCATCCACCAACGCCACGTTGCACCACAGACTGTCCAGTAGTTGGCGGATGCTTTAGTCCAGGTCTGGGAGGAGATCCCTCAGGAGACCATCTGCCACCTTATCAGGAGCATGCCCGGGCGTTGTAGGGAGGTCATACAGGCACGTGGAGGCTACACACACTACTGAGTCTCATTTTGACTTGTTTTAAGGACATTACATCAAAGTTGGATCAGCCTGTAGTGTGGTTTTCCACTTTAATTTTGAGTGTGACTCCAAATCCAGGCCTCCATGAGTTGATAAATTTGATTTCCATTGATAATTTTTGTGTGATTTTGTTGTCAGCACATTCAACTATGTAAAGAAAAAAGTATTTAATAAGAATATTTCATTCATTCAGATCAAGGATGTGTTATTTTAGTGTTCCCTTTATTTTTTTGAGCAGTGTATTTTATTACTTTACTGTCGAATCATGTGGCTATCGTAACGTTAAATCAATGAGCCTCCACACAGTCAGTCAGTGGGGGAACGTGATCATTGCACCCAAGATTGAGCTACACCTGGCTAGGCAGTTGGTAGCCTAAATCATGCCTGATGTTACTGCTGTTCCTAAAACCATTGACATACGTTAGCCTACTGTAACCACACAGAGAGAGTGTGTGTGTTAAGGTTGGGCGATTGTGTACAAGCCTATTGCGCCCCATAGCGATCCTCGATAGTCGATCACTATTGGGGGGTGTCTTTCTCATGACTACTGTCACACCCTGACCATAGTTTGCTTTGTATGTTTCTATGTTTTGTTTGGTCAGGGTGTGATCTGAGTGAGCATTCTATGTTACATGTCTAGTTTGTCTATTTCTATGTTTGGCCTGATATGGTTCTCAATCAGAGGCAGGTGTTAGTCATTGTCTCTGATTGGGAACCATATTTAGGTAGCCTGTTTGTGTAACGGCGTTCTTCGTTTGTAGAAAGAGAGTCGGACCGAAATGCAGTGTGGTGGTTACTCATGTCTTTAATGAAGGAAGAGCGATACATGAAATAACTATACAAATGCAAAACAACAAAACGGAACGTGAAACCTAATTACAGCCTATCTGGTGAAACTACACAGAGACAGGAACAATCACCCACGAAATACACAGCGAAACTCAGGCTACCTAAATACGGTTCCCAATCAGAGACAACGAGAATCACCTGACTCTGATTGAGAACCGCCTCAAGCAGCCAAGCCCATACAACACCCCTACTCAGCCGCAATCCCAATAACTACAAAACCCCAATACGAAATACAACAATAAACCCATGTCACACCCTGGCCTGACCAAATAATATAATGAAAATACGAAACACTATGACCAAGGCGTGACAGTTTGGTGTTGGGTTTTTGTGGGTGATTGTTCCTGTCTCTGTGTTTGCATCAGATAGGGCTGTTTTGGGTTTTCACGTTTCTTGTTTTGTTAGTTTGTTCATGTGTAGTTAATTTATTAAAGAACCATGAATAGTAACCACGCTGCATTTTGGTCCTCCTCACCTTAAGCACAAGAAAACCGTTACAACTACCCATGTATTTCCATGGAAATATAATGTTTATGTGGAAAGTAATAATGATATAGATATTTTTTAAAGCATTCATGATTTGCGTAAATGTAATAGACTATTACTCTTGTTAAAAATATGAAATGGTATTACATTTAGTGAAGAGCACATTATGACTTGTTTAGTACTCAAAACTCAAAGTTTAGGACTTGAGACTTGACTTGATACTTGACGGTCTTGACTTGGGGCTTGAGTGCTAAGACTCGAGACTTACTTGGTCCCACCTCTGCTCCCTGTACAACAAGTCAGAAACGTAGGATAAATAAAGGGGGCATATAAAAAAACAATGAAAGCTCTTACAATTTTCAATGATTACATTTCTCTAAAACAGGTTATAGGTTACATTTGAACAACCAAGTTAGAACACTAGGTGGAATTAAGAGGTGAAAATATACCAAATTATTAGAGTGGGGCACAATGAACACCGTTTGGGTCTTTGTGTGTCAAAAAAGATACACGTCATATAACACTATTTGATGCGTTAAATAAGCTTTTAATTTGACACGTCAAATAACACAATTCTATTATATAATGTTGTATATGTGTAACGGATGTGAAATGGCTAGCTAGTTAGCGGTGGTGCGCGCTAAATAGCGTTTCAGTCAGTGACGTCACTTGCTCTGAGATCTTGAAGTAGTGGTTCCCCTTGCGCTGCAAGGGCCGCGGCTTTTGTGGAGCGATGGGTAACGATGCTTCGTGGGTGACTGTTGTTGATGTGTGCAGAGGGTCCCTGGTTCGCGCCCGGGTATGGGCGAGGGGACGGTCTAAAGTTATACTGTTACATATGCTGAATGTTCACGTGCAAGCCAAGCACCACCACTACTATCAGTAGCACTGTCAAAGCTGTACAAAACAAGCACACACCGGCCACGAACAATACCTTACAATACTGCTTTGGTGAAAATAGACCAAATTATTAGGGTGAGGCACATGGGCTACTAACAGCTTATTACACAACATGTGCTTAGTATTACTTTCTTAGCTACGGTATACATATCTCCCTTGCATATTACATAATTTATGCAGCAGCATACAAGACATTGCGGTGGTCAATGAATGGCAAATTTGATTGTAATCAAATTTTGGCATTCTCTGGATTTATGGTGGGAATTCGGAATAATAAACACACAGCCACTCCATTGAATCCCAGGCTACCGTTAGTGGTTGCCTTGCAATGTTTGCAGTTGGCCACTGATTCCTTCCAAATGACTCATTGCTGAATTTGCAATTTCCAATTTTATGTCCAATGGCCGATGAGCACCGATACGTTTTATCTATAATTTCTCTTCATTATTTCTCTTCATATGACAAGGATTAAAAATGATTTGCCAGTAGATTGTCGACTTGATTCACGATAATGACTGCTAATAAGACTTTGAAAGTAAGATGTTGACATGATCAGTCCAATCAAAGCTACAGTATATAACGTTATTTGACGTCATTTTATCTGTGGCCAATGACCTTGAGCCTTCTATAACACTATGGCAGGACCCAAAGGGCTGACATTTTGGATGTCTATCCTTACTAAGGACTTAAACTTGATGTACTGTCCCTATGAGTGACATAACACTGACCCAATCACAACGCAATGCTCCTATTTTCTACTGGCTCGACCCACCACCACAGAAAGCACTTAGCTAGGCTGAAACACCTGCATATACATTTTGGAGCTGACTTACTCAAGAAAACAAAAATTAGGTCATGTGTGTACGCAGCTTTATTAACTGAATGATATTTATTTTTTTACATTGTTTGCAATCTGGTATGTGACCCGTATTAATGCCAAAATAACATGCATAAGAGGCAAGCCCAGAAGAAAATACATATATATATATATATATATATATAATTTATTTTGCAAATATTCTGGGGCTCAAAACAGCCCCAACTGCACAGGTACTGTATAACCATTTGTATCAAATCAAATTTTATTGGTCACATACACATGGTTAGCTGATGTTAATGCGAGTGTAGCAAAATGCTTGTGATTCTAGTTCCGGCCGTGCAGTAATATCTCACAAATAATCTAACAATTTCACAACTACCTTATACACACAAGTGTAAATGAATGAATAAGAAGATGTACATATAAATATATGGATGAGCGATGGCAGTGCGGCATAGGCAAGATGCAGTAGATGGTACAGAGTACAGTATATACGTATTAGATGAGTAATGTAGGGTATGTAAACATTATATAAAGTGGCATTGTTTATGTGACTAGTGACACATTTATTGCATCCCATTTTTTATTATTAAAGTGGCTAGAGATTTGAGTCAGTATGTTGGCAGCAGCCACTCAATAATAGTGATGGATGTTTAACAGTCTGATGGCCTTGAGATAGAAGCTGTTTTTCAGTCACTCGGTCCCAGCTTTGGTGACCTGTACTGACCTCGCCTTCTGGATGATAGCGGGGTGAACAGACAGTGGCTCGGGTGGTTGTTGTCCTTGATGATCTCGCCTACTTCAATCAATCACCTTCTCCACTACTGTCCCGTCGATATGGATAGGGGGGTGCTCCTTCTGCTGTTTCCTGAAGTCCACGATCCTGAAGCCCTCACCTCCTCCCCGTAGGCCGTCTCATCGTTGTTGGTAATCAAGCCTATGACTGTAGTGTCGTCTGCAAACTTAATGATTGAAGTAGGCATGCAAGGCCACGCAGTCATGGGTGAACAGAGAGTACAGGAGAGGGCTGAGAACACACCCTTGTGGGGCCCCAGTTTTGAGTATCAGTGGAGTGGACATGATGTTTCCTACCCTCACCACCTGGGGGCGGCCCGTCGGAAAGTCCAGGACCCAGTTGCACAGGGTGAGGTCGAGACCTTAATCGAGCTCAATGACGAGTTTGGAGGGTACTATAGTGTTAAATGCTGAGCTGTAATCGATGAACAGCAATCTTACATAGGTATTCCTCTTGTCCAGATGGGTTAGGGCAGTGTGCAGTGTGATTTGCGTCGTCCGTGGACCTATTGGAGTGGTAAGCAAATTGGAGTGGGTCTAGGGTGTCAGGTAGGGTGGAGGTGATATGATCTTTGACTCGTCTCTCAAAGCACTTCCTGATGACGGAAGTGAGTGCTACGGGGCGATAGTCATTTAGCTCAGTTACCTTAGCTTTCTTGGGAACAGGAATAATGGTTTGTTTAGTTTAGTTGATTTTATTTTTACAGGGACAGTGCACATTAATCAACGTTTCAGTAAAAGTGCCGGTTTTAGCCAGCCAGCTAATTTTCAACCGCAGTCCCTGGGCAGGTTAGTAAAACAATTACAATATAGACAATAGCACCATAGACATAGCAACATAGCAACATAGGACAAGCAAGACATAGCATACAGACAGAGCAACATAGGACAAGCAAGACGTAGCATACAGACAGAGCAACATAGGACAAGCAAGACGTAGCATACAGACAGAGCAACATAGGACAAGCAAGACGTAGCATACAGACAGAGCAACATAGGACAAGCAAGACGTAGCATACAGACAGAGCAACATAGAACAAAAAGCAGCAAGACAAAATTCATAAAAGCAACAAAGTGTTTCCACACCTCTCAAGCTACAGACAACAGACAACATGGAAAGCGGCAACACACAGCTAGGGACCATGTTCACAAATCTGATTGACCTTTAGCCATGTCTTCAAGCATTTTGTGAAAGTGTGATATGTGGTGCAGTTATGTGTGTCTGATGGCAGTGTATTCCAGACATGGGAAGCTCTCACAGAGAATGCAGATTTACTAAAGGTGCTTTTCCTTAGGGGAACTATACAGTCACCTCTCATGGCAGACCTTGTGGATCTGCTGCCATATGTCTGGGTTTTCTGTTTAACAGAAATATTGAGTGGAGGGGGAGCCAGGCCATTAAGGATCTTGAATACAAGACATGCGTCGGTGTATTGCACAAGATTTTCCCAACTCAAGAGCTCATGTTATCTAAGGATGTGACAATGATGATGGCTATTGGGCTTCCTATCAAGCACTTTGAGAGCCTGTTTGTAGACAGACTGAATAGGTTTTAATGTTGTACAGCAAGCTTGGGCCCAACTAGTCAAGCAGTATGTTAAGTGGGGGAGTATCATAGATTTGAAGTACAGATTTTGTTTCCTCTGTAGTCAAATAATTTTATATAAATCGGAAATTAGCTAGATTGAATTTAGTTATTTGAATTACCTTTTTCACATGCTTTTTAAAAGATAGGTTGGAATCAAGTATGATGCCAAGGTACTTAAAATTGGATACCACCTGGAGCTTCTCCCCTGACACATAGACATCTGGCTCAGTAGCATCTGTTGCCCTCTTTGTGAAGAACATGCAAACAGTTTTTTTCACATTGAGATGCAAACAAGAGTCACTGAGCCAATTTGTAACCTGGACCATTACAGTAGTGAGTTCTTGTGCAGCTTGTTGTTTGCTCTTTGCATGCACATATATCACTGTATCATCTGCATACATTTGAACTTCAGACCCAGTACAGACAGAAGGCAGATCATTAATGTACAGGCTGAACAGAAGGGGCCCCAGTATTGACCCTTGGGGCACGCCCACATCATAGCTACGAGTGGGCGACAGCTCATTGCTCACTCTGACACACTGAGTTCTGCCTTCAAGGTATGATTTCATCCATCTCAAGGCATCAGGGGAAAAGTTGAACTTGGACAATTTTGTGATGAGAATCTCATGGTTAACAGTATCAAAGGCCTTCCTTAGGTCCAGAAACACAGCCCCAACAGCACCCCCTTTGTCCATCTTGGACTTCACATTTTCCAGAAGAAAGCAGTTGGCCGTTTCTGTGGAGTGTTTTGCTCTGAAGCCAAACTGCATGGAGTGTAATGTGAAGGGGCTGTTGTTGAGGTGGGCAATCAGTTGTTCTGCTACACACTTTTCAACAACCTTTGACACCACAGGTAGTATACTAATGGGCCTGTAGTTACTCACGTCAGCAGGGTCGCCTGATTTAAAGATGGCCGTTATTATGGCCGACTTCCATACCCTTGGAAACACACCGAGACCAATAGATGTGTTGGTGACCTTAGTAATGGGGCCAATGAGTGACTCTTTGTAGTTTTTAAGAAAGGTAGAGTCCATCCCAAACACATCTTTGGCTTTAGAGTTCTTTAGTGAGCTAATCACCTTGTTCACCTTTGACTCAGAAACCTCCCTTATGATGAAGACAGGTTGAGTGTCATTCACTAGCACTGAGCCCAAGAAATCAGTGGAGGGGTTCTGTGTCAGTAACCTGACAGAGTCAATAAAGTAGGAATTGAAGGCTGTTGCTATGTGTTACTATGGTCTTTCCCTGTTAACTTTTTTAGATTCTCCCATATCAATTTAGAATTTCCCTTTGCTTCACCAATTATGTAAATAAAAAAGTTTGCCTTGGCCTGTCTAATTTCTTTTATCACCTTATTTCTCAACATGGTAAACCTACGTCTGTCATGCTCTAATTAAGATTTTAGGACTGTTTTTAGAGCATAATCTTGTTCTTTCATCAATTTCCAGATTTCTCCATTTAGCCAAGGAAGAGTGCTCTTTTGGCCAGGTTTGGATTTGATTTTAATATAATAATAATAATAATATAATAACAATATAATAATAATATAAAATAATATAATATAATATATATGCCATTTTCTTTAGGATTTTCTTTAGGAAGCAATTTATTGTAGTCTGGATTGTGGATAGAAAAAACCTGACTATCAGCTTCCACGTCTGTATAGGACAAGAGATCATTCCAGTGTATTCCCTTAATTGCTTTTTCAAAATAGTTTAATTCACTCTTAGGTATTCTGAGTTGATCCGGCTTTCTAACAGTAGAGAGGTTAAACCTGCTCTTAGACAGCTATCTGGCTATTCTGGTGGCCCTCTTGAAGCATGTGAGAACAGCAGACTGGGATAGGGATTGATTGAATGTTTGTAAACACACTAGCCAGCTGGTCTGCGCATGCTCTGAGGACATGACTAGAGATGCCGTCTGGGCAAGCAGCCTTGCGAGGGTTAACCCGTTTAACTGTTTCCCTCATGTTGGTTGCGGTGATGGAGAGCCCCAGATTTTGGTAGCGGGCCAAATTTCCCCTGACAAACTGTACAATTGCAGTTCACAGTTTATGTTGAATGGAAAATATTTTACTGACCCCATAATTATAGTCAACGTATTTCAGGCCATTTAAAGGGGTAATCTGCATTTCAAACAATAACAAAGTCTTTACCCCGTCACTGTATCGATAATCAGTTGAGTGATGGGGTTGGCGAAAAGTAACCACTCTAAAATTCCTAGACAGAGCTATGGATGCAAGGACTGACCATCCTGTCACGAACATCGTAGTGAGGAGACCAAAGCGCAGCGTGATGTGAATCCATTCTTTTAATGTAAGACAAAAATAACACAAAGTACACTAAACAAACAAGACTATCAAAACGAACATGACCGCTATAAACACAGTGCAAACATGCAACATCACATAGACAATAACCCACGAAATACCCAAAGAAGATGGCTGCCTAAATATGGTTCCGAATCAGAGACAACAATAAACAGCTGCCTCTAATTGAGAATCAATCTAGGTAACCATAGACATACATGAACACCTAGATGGTAAACAAACCCATAAACCTACAAAACCCCTAGACAGTACAAAACACATACATCACCCATGTCACACCCTGACCTAACCAAAATATATAAAGAAAACAAAGAATACTCAGGTCAGGGCGTGACAGTACCGCCCCACAAAGGTGCGGACTCCGGCCGCAAAAACCTAATCAAAAGGGGAGGGTCCGGGTGGGCCTTTTTCACAGTGGTGGCTTGGGTGAGGGACGTGGACCCCGCTCTACCTCAGTCTACTCTCGCAGCGGGCCCCCAGACTGAAGATCATCGTAGAGGGCGCCACTGGACGGAGAGGCGCCTCTGGACTGAGTAGTGGCTCTGGCAGCTCTGGACAGGAGGGAGATTCCAGCATCGCCAGCGTGACAGGCGGCTCTGGCGGCTCCTGGTTGGCTGACTGGAGGGAGACTCTGGCGGATCCGGACGCGAGGGAGACTCTGGCGGATCCGGACGCGAGGGAGACTCTGGCGGATCCGGACGCGAGGGAGACTCTGGCGGATCCGGACGCGAGGGAGACTCTGGCGGATCCGGACGCGAGGGAGACTCTGGCGGATCCGGACGCGAGGGAGACTCTGGCGGATCCGGACGCGAGGGAGACTCTGGCGGATCCGGACGCGAGGGAGACTCTGGCGGATCCGGACGCGAGGGAGACTCTGGCGGATCCGGACGCGAGGGAGACTCTGGCGGATCCGGACGCGAGGGAGACTCTGGCGGATCCGGACGCGAGGGAGACTCTGGCGGATCCGGACGCGAGGGAGACTCTGGCGGATCCGGACGCGAGGGAGACTCTGGCGGATCCGGACGCGAGGGAGACTCTGGCGGATCCGGACGCGAGGGAGACTCTGGCGGATCCGGACGCGAGGGAGACTCTGGCGGATCCGGACTGGTAGGTTCCGTACTGCGATCCGTCGTGGTAGGTTCCGGACTGCAACGCGTCGTTGGTAGGTTCCGGACTGCGGCCCGTCGTAGGAGGTTCCGGTCGGTAGACTGTTGCCGGACGCTCTGGACTGGGTACTGTTGCCGGACGCTCTGGACTGGGTACTGTTGCCGGACGCTCTGGACTGGGTACTGTAGCAGGACACTCTGGACTGGGTACTGTCGCCGGACGCTCTGGACTGGGTACTGTCGCTGGATGCTCTGGACTGGGTACTGTCGCCGGACGCTCTGGACTGGCGAGGCGCACTGTAGGTCTGGTGCGTGGTGCCGGCACTGGTGGTATTGGGCCAAGGACACTCATCTCAGGGCGAGTGCGGGGAGGAGGAACAGGGCGTACTGGACCCTGGAGGCGCACTGGTGGCCTGGTGCGTGGTTCCGGCACTGCTGGTACCGGGCTGGAGACACGCACGCACGTACTGGACTGCCGAGGCGCACTATAGGCCTGGTGCGTGGTGCCGACTCTGGTTGTACCGGGCTGGGGACACACACCTCAGGGCGAGTGCGGAGAGAAGGAACAGGGTGTACTGAACTGCCGAGGTGCACTATAGGTCTGGTGCGTGGTGCCGACTCTGGTTGTACCAGGCTGGGGACACACACCTCAGGGTGAGTGCGGGGAGGAGGAACAGGGCGTACTGGACTGCCGAGGCACACTATAGACCTGGTACGTGGTGCCAGCACTGGTGGTACTGCGCCGAGAACACGCACCTCAGGGCGAGTGCGGGGAGGAGGAACAGGGCGTACTGGACTGCCGAGGCACACTATAGACCTGGTGCGTGGTGCCGGCACTGGTGGTACTGGGCTAAGAACACGCACCTCAGGATGAGTGCGAGAAGCAAGACACACCGGGTTGTGAAGGTGTACTGGAGACCTTGTGTGTGTATAGCCGGCATCAAATCTTCCAGAACTTTAACACAAGTTTCAGGCTGAGCACGAGGAACTGACACAGGTGGCATCGGACTGCTAACACGCTCCTCAGGGCGAATGCCGTGCATACTACGCCAAACTAACAGCTCTCTCTCTTCATTCTCCTCCAATTTCATCAACAACTCCTCGAATGTCTCATAATCTCCCCTCCGTTCACTCTCCTCCAATCTGTCCAATAACTCCTCGACAATCTCAGACTCAACCCTCAACTTCGCCGACTGCTCCAAGTGCCCCCCCCCAAGACATTTATGGGCTGCCTTTCGGGCTTCCAGCCGCGCTGCCTCCTCATTCCGGCGCCTCTCTGCTTTCGCTACCTCCAGCTCTGCCTAGGGGTGGCGATATTCCTCTGGTTGTGCCAAGGGTCCTCCGCCATCCAGAATTTCCTCCCAAGTTAATGAGTCCTGTGATCGCTGCTGCCTTTTACCACGCTGCTTGGTCCTTTGTTGGTGGGTTATTCTGTCACGAACGTCGTAGTGAGGAGACCAAAGCGCAGCGTGATATGAATCCATTCTTTTAATGTAAGACGAAAATAACACGAAGTACACTAAACAAACAAAACAGAATATCAAAACGACCGTGACCGCTATAAACACTGCGTGCAAACATGCAACATCACATAGACAATGACCCACGAAATACCCAAAGAAGATGGCTGCCTAAATATGGTTCCCAATCAGAGACAACGATAAACAGCTGCATCTAATTGAGAACCAATCTAGGCAACCATAGACATACATGAACACCTAGATGGTAAACAACCCCATAAACCTACAAAACCCCTAGACAGTACAAAAACACATACATCATCCATGTCACACCCTGACCTAACCAAAATATATAAAGAAAACAAAGAATACTCAGGTCAGGGCGTGACACATCCATTATAGGAAAATTATACTTTTAACCATGTTGAGACTTTATAGTGTTTGTTTACAGTTACCTTGTTAACAAGCAAATGAGTCAAACAAAAATATGTTTTGGGGTTGGAGGGGGTACGACAACTAAGTTCATGAGGCATTTATAAGTTAAATTCTTCAAGAATCAATGGCTATATATAGTATTAATTTAACAGTCCAAATATTATATAAGCTGAGGGACAAAAACATTATTGAATTACTGATATTGAATTACCGATAAGGTCTGGTGTCCAAACTAAATTACTCATCAGTCTTCATCACTGTCCCATACTGTAGATAGTACCACACAGTCAGACATTCCTCCAAGGTGACCTAACCAAAGCACACAGCCTCCAAAGCCAAGCTATTGTCCAGTGACTACTGTCTTCAGTTTATTTTTTAAAACCTCTAGTTTGATTTAATGGTGAATGGTGTAAATCTGCTCGCAAAACCATGTCAACTGTACAGTACTGTGCTGGAAATAGATTAGAGTCCATAGAGTCCAACTTCTCTAGAAAAGCACAGTCATTATTTCTTTAAATCAGTTTCGATAGAGAAATATGGCGATACAAGTGTAATGTGGAAACCGGCACTACATTTTCAATTAATTGCTGATCATTTGAAAATCTGACTTGGTTAAAAAAATAATTACACTGTGACAAGTTGCCTTTTTAAATGATTGTTAAGTAAGCTGCTTTGTAGGAGGGTATCCCCCTTCATATATGGAATCTATCCCATGGTGGATATCGCCTACTGGAATCTATCACCAACTGGTTTGAATGTAAAACTAAACAGATATATGTATTCATTTGTAGACATCTGCTCTCAATGAATGGAACCTTTGTATCTTGTTGTAATGTTTTACATTTCCTGATGAGAGACATTTTCCCTCATCTCAGATTTATATAATGAAAAGACCTGATATGAAGGCATATAGTTTCCATTACGTTTTATTTCAATTAAATTAACAAGAACCAATATGGAATTTAGTTGCACTTTGTCAGTTGTGCATAAACCTTCTTTTGCAATTATTTTGAAATCTTTGTTGAATCTGAAGGATCTCTGTGTAAGTAAGGAACACTACATCAAAATACAGTTAGTCTGACATTTATTTAATCATGTATTATTATCAAACACCACTCTAAAGATTATGATTCAACAAAATACTATTAATTGAAATGTGATTGGAAGTTACATCAGGTTAAGAGAGCCTTTGGAGTCATAGTGTGCATTCCAGGCACTGAAATTCAAAATATATTTTTTCATCTCAAAGCTTAAAATAAATGTATTAAAATTCTCACAAGTCTTCAAGGCTCCAAATTACACATTTCTCTGTGGTCCTGTTAATCTGTACTGGTTTTAGTACCTGTAAATACAACACTTGGATTGAGCACGCAGACAATCCAAACAACAGATTCAGCCTACAATGTGCTTAATTCAGATGATTGCATTTCTGTTCTCGATGATAATCTCCTTAAGCCCTTGTTAAAGTCTGAAAGTCTTGTTTATAAATATAGTTTTTCACCCTTTTGTAAAAAAAGGCAAATACATGTTTAATAAAGACAAAGGGGTAATACAGTACAAGGACTACTGTTGTTGTTTGAAGATGACTGCTGCTGGCGAATGTTGCTGCTGTTTACGTCAAGCCTTATTCCCTCTTTCTAACTACAACCATTCCTTACCCCAAATCCCTCACATCTCCAGGTTCCACCACTTGAAAGAGAAGGGTTCCCTGCGAACGTTAGAGCCACAGTGAACCTCTCCCAGCAGTTTGTGGTAGGAGGCAAAGTCATCAATGTATGTGCAGCGGAGTCCCAGGCCCTCCATGAGGGAGGTCATCTCTGCCTCCAGGGCACAGCGGCCATCCACCTTGGGCCCAAATGGTTTAGGGATGCCCAGGTTCTTCCCCAACACAATCATGTTCACCTGGAGGTAGAGACATATGCCTCAATTAGGATTTGCTTCTTGCGCTACTTGGGTAGTAGATGATTTGAGCATACTTCCTAATCACATGTAGAAAATCATCACAAAATGTCTAAAATGATTTGGCAGCATTTTTGAGTTTTGCCATTATGTAATGTAAAATGTATAACAAATAAAATAGGATGTACTTTTGGTTTGGAGGTGTTCTAGTGTAGAACTTGCGTCTGCTCACCATGTCTGGGTAATAGGCCACTGCCCTGTTCTCCTCCATCACATGGAAAAGGATGGGCAGATCAATGATATCATCGTCGTCTAAACCCAGCTCCCTCTTAAGGACATCCCTGTTCCAGTCTATACAGCTCTGTGGGACGGCAGCAGTCACAACATCTACATGGTTATTTCACCAAGCACTGCAATGCTCTGCTAGCCTCTCTGAGTAACTAGTTAATCTGGTGTTTAGTTTCCCTCACCTGGACATAGTTGTTTTCTGCCCCAAGTTTGTCATCACTCAAAATCTCATCTACTGTAATCTCTTCTTCTGCTCCAAGACCTGTTAGGATCGGGAAGGAAGTCGGTGTTGATTATTAACCCACACAGTTCAGGGGTGGTCGGTGACGTTTAAGATGAGGGAGGACAATTTTTTTTTAGGGGGTGGCCTTATTTCTATTACAGCATATTGGATGACAGCCATTCATATTCCAGTCACCCAGCCAAATGTTACATCTATAGGTTTATGCTACTACATGATACTAAAATTTTCTCTATACCCATCGAGGATGCTTCAACCTAGCCTATGAAAGTAGGTGCACAGGTCAAAAGAAATTTGTGTTATCAAAGTAACGAACATTGACACATTCAATATCATGTTGCACACTCTTGCCTGTATCTAGCTAATCTAGGGTGTAATCATTAGTCTAACAGATGCAAGCGAGAGTTTATATTAGACAAATTGAAGTATGTTTGTCCACGTTTCATATCAATTAAATAACATTTTGCAGAATCAGCTGAATGAATATACCCCTGATCACACACAAACACAGTTCACTTTCCTAGCAGCCACATACATACAGCATGATTCCTTTGATCTTTGTATAATTACTTCTCGCATCTACGCGTGCTCCTCCTCTCACAATTTCCCTTCACTTGTAGACTTCAGTGCAGAACACATCAGCTATCTGTGATCAGGCGAAAAAACCTTTCCAAGCCAAACCTTCATATCATAACCGAGTCAACTACTCACCACATTTTATGCACTGCAGTGCTAGCTAGCTGTAGCTTATGCATTCAGTACTAGATTGATTCTATGATCCTTTGAGTCAGTGGACAACATGTCAGTTCATGCTGCAAGAGCTCTGATAGGTTGGAAGAAGTTCTCAGAATTACTGTGTAAGTCTATGGAAGGGGGTGAGAAACATGAGCTTCCAAGGTTTTGTATTGAAGTCAATGTACCCAGTCTTCATGACGCTCTCTCCTTGGTGAGGATCAAAGGTGCCAGATCAGCTCTGCACATAGCTGACAGATCCCACTCTCTCTCCCCCATTGCCAGACCCCACTCTCTCCCACCTGAGGTGGGAGTTGGGCCGGTTTTATGACTTAACAGCAGGTCGTACACTTTCTCTCTCTTGCCCTACAGTATGAATGGTGAAAATAATTTGTTACACATTGAGACTTTGCCACCAAAACTCCAACATCCAAAAGTGGATAATGAAACAATATTTCTAATAAAGAATGTTGGGAATGATGTAAGGTGGAATATGGAAAATTAATGTCCATTTTGTGATGTGATTAAAGTAGTCTAGAACATTTGACCAAAGATGAGGGAAGACAGATCCCTCTGAACACCGTGTGGTACACCTGTAGTATCTACTCTAATGAATACTCCAGAACAGAAGAAGCCTACAACTAAGAAGGACATTGTGACCCCTGGTGAACAACCAGAGACTTCAATCAAACCACTTCCCATAGACAGATCAAGTGGTTTCAACAGAGACAACAGAGAAAGACATCTACACATAAATATATACAGTTGAAGTCGGAGGTTTACATAAACTTAGGTTGGAGTCATTAAAACTCGTTTTTCAACCACTCCAAATTTCTTGTTAAACCTCTTCAGGCTAGGGGGCGGTATTATCACGTCCGGATGAAAAGCGTGCCCAAAGTAAACTGCCTGCTACTCAGGCCCAGAAGCTAGGATATGCATATAATTGGTAGATTTCGATAGAAAACACTGAAGTTTCTAAAGCTGATAAAATGATGTCTGTGAGTATAACATAACTTATTTGGTAGGCGAAACCCCGAGGACAAACCATCCAGGAAATATTTTTTTGAGGTGACAGTGTTTTCAATTTGTTTTCAATGTGAATCTGGTTGCAGTTCATATGGCTTCCACTAGATGTCAACATCTCTAGAAATGTGTTGATGTTTTTCCTTTGAGACATGAAGAAATAGCCATTTCCTTTCTGGGTGTATAGCCAAGTGGACTGTTTTACTTGGGGCGTGTGACCTGAAGCTCGCTCCACTTTCATTTTATACGTAGTTTATCCCGTCTTAAATTTTATCGATTATTTACATTTTAAAATACCTAAAGTTGGATTAGGAAAGTTGTTTGAAATGTTTGGACACAGTTTGCAGGTAACTTATTAGATATTTTGTAGTCATGTTGGGCTAGTTGGAACTGGTGTTTTTCTGAATCAAACACGTCAAATAAATGGACATTTTGGGGATGTAACAATGCAATTAATCGAGCAAAAGCACCATTTGTGATGTTTATGGGACATATTGAAGTGCCAACAGAAGAAGATCTTCAAAGGTAAGGCATGAATTATATAGTTATTTCTGAGTTTTGTGTCGCGCCTGGCGGGTTGAAATATGATTGTCATGTGTTTGTTTGATGGGGTGCTGTCCTCAGATAATCACATGGTTTGCTTTTGCCGTAAAGAATTTTTTAAATCTGACACGGTGGCTGGAATAACAAGAAGATAAGCTTTAAATTGGTGTATTGAACTTGTGATTGTATGAAAGTAAAATATTTTTAAAATTTAAAATTTTAATTTCGGCATCTGCAATTTCACAGGATGTTGTCGAAATGTTCCACTGGCGGAACCTCCGCCCCAGACGTAACAGGTTAACAAACTATAGTTTTGGCAATTCGGGTAGGACATCTACTTTGTGCATGACAAGTAATTTTTCAAACAATTGTTTAGAGACAGATTATTTCACTGTTTCACAATTCCAGTGGGTCAGAAGTTTACGAATCACTAAGTTGACTGTGCCTTTAAACAGTTTGGAAAATTCCAGAAAATTATGTCATGGATTTAGAAGCTTCTGATAGGCTAATTGACATATTTGGAGTCAATTGGAGGTGTACCTGTGGATGTATTTCAAGGCCTACCTCCCAACTCAGTGTCGCTTTGCTTGACATCATGGGAAAATCAAAAGAAAACAGCCAAGACCTCAGAAAAAAAAATATGTAGACTTCCACAAGTCTGGTTCATCCTTGGGAGCATTTTCCAAATGACTGAAGGTACCACGTTCATCTGTACAAACAATAGTATGCAAGTATAAACACCATGGGACCACGCATCAGTCATACCGCTCAGGAAGGAGACACGAGATGAACGCACTTTGGTGTGAAAAGTGCAAATCAATCCCAGAACAACAGCAAAGGACCTTGTGAAGATGCTGGAGGAAACAGGTACAAAAGTATCTATATCCACAGTAAAACAAGTCATATATCGACATAACCTGAAAGGCCACTCAGCAAGGAAGAAGCCACCGCTCCAAAACCCCAATAAAAAAGCCAGACTATGGTTTGCAACTGCACATGGGGACAAAGATCATACTTTTTGTAGAAATATCCTTTGGTCTGATGAAACAAAAGTAGAACTGTTTGGCCATAATGACCATCATTATGTTTGGAGGAAAAAGGGGGAGGCTTGCAAGTCGAAGAACACCATCTCAACCGTGAAGCGCAGGGGTAAGCAGCATCATGTTGCGGCGGTGCTTTGCTGCACGAGGGACTGGTGCACTTCATAAAATAGATGGCATCATGAGGCTGGAAAATTATGTGGATATATTGAAACATCAAGACACCAGTCAGGAAATTAAAGCTTGGTTGCAATTGGGTCTTCCAAATGGACAATGACCCCAAGCATACTTCCAAAGTTGTGGCAAAATGGATTAAGGACAAAGTCAAGGTATTGGGGTGGCCATCACAAAGCCCTGACCTCAATCCCATATAAAATTTGTTGGCAGAACTGAAAAAAGGTGTGCGAGTGAGTTGGCCTACAAACCTGACTCAGTTACACCAGCTCAGTTACACCAGGAATGGGAAATTCACCCAACTTATTGTGGGAAGCTTGTGGAAATCTAACCAAAATTTAAAGGCAATTTAAAGGCAATGCTAACAAATACTAATTGAGTGTATGTAAACTTCTGACCCACTGGGAATGTGATGAAATAAATAAAAGCTGAAATAAATAATTCTCTACTATTATTCTGACATTTCACATTCTTAAAATAAAGTGGGGATCCTAACTGAATCCTAGCTGACTTTTTACGAGGATTAAATGTCCGGAATTGTGAAAAACTGAGTTTAAATGTATTGCATTTCTTTTCCGAATGAGCGGTCGTTCATGTGCAAATGATTCATATTCCTGTGAGCGTAGCTTCCAAATGTATATACAGAGGGGCAAAAAAGTATTTCGTCAGCCACCAATTGTGCAAGTTCTCCCACTTAAAAATAGGAGAGAGGCCTGTAATTTTCATCATAGGTACACTTCAACTATGACAGACAAAATGAAAAAAAAAATCCAGTGATACACACTGAGACAGTGAAATTAGTCGCCTAACTGAAGGCCTACCGTCAAACATTTTGGCTTGTCCATGCCCGTCATTCTGTAAGCCTCTGAATAGTTTGTAGCCTGCGTCGGGGCTGGCGAGCAGCAGCCGGAATCCCTACACAGAGAAACAGAGGACAAAGACAACATTGGCTGTGCGCTTCATTTGACTTCCTGACAGCTTTACATTATCACATAAACCACATGGCAGCCACAGCCTGCGTCATGTCTAAATACTTTGTGAAAATGGACAGCATTAACAATTCTTTGCTCGCCGTCATTTCTACTCTATATTAAAGAACACAGTGTATTTACTCACATGTTCTAATGGAGCGGGCAACTATACTTTCCTTGACAATATTGTTTTACCTTTTTGTCAGGAGCTGGGACAAAAGTCATGAATTCATCCACATGCCCAACCAGAAGCCAATCAGAGAACAGTGCAATGGGCTCCTGGACTTTCTGTGCCCAAAGGAAGTCTTGCACTACTTTGGTCATGTTGCGGCCCTTGGTTGCCCTGAAAAGTTAAACAGCCTTATCACCACTGCTCACAGCCATTTTTTATTTAACTTTTTTTTTAATTATCCTTTATTTAACTAGGCAAGTCAGTTAAGAACAAAATCTTATTTACAATGACGGCCTACACCAGCCAAACCCGGATGACACTGGTCCAATTGTGCACCACCCTATGGGACTCCCAATCACTGCCGGTTACAATACAGCCTGGATTCGAACCAGGGTGTCTGTAGTGACACCTCTAGCACTGAGATGCATTGCCTGAGACCGCTGCGCCACTTGGAGGCCATCTCTTTGTTCCAAATATGAATTAATCATTAGCAAGAGATTTATAGAAGGAAGTAGCATCACGGTTATTTAATTAATAAATAAACTTTAGAATAACGGCAAATATTGGGATCTAAGAACCAGATTCTCTTACGTTGAAGCAACTAACCCCTGGCTAAGGTACACTCACGTGGGGAAAGCCACTCCAATTATGATCCTGCCCAGAGGGTAGATTTTTCCATTTACAATAACTGGAGGGCTAACTTCCAGGTTACCAAACGAGTCCAGGCTGCTCACTTCCTCATCATATGCTGTCCTCGTCACATAGCCAAAGTCTGGGCCCTGAGGGCACCAGGCAGAGAGAGGTTGAGAAAGAGTTCCACCACATCCCTCACAGTATGGAAATAAGAACATTTTAACTGCAGGTGTGGTGAATGACTTTTCTTACCAGTAGCACATCATAAGGGAAATCCTGTAGTTCTCCGTCTCGGGGGGAGTCCAGCACAACAGGGAAACGTTGGTGAGGAGAGTCAATGTAGCCAAACTCTATCTCATCCTGAGAGAGAGAACTTCTTTACATGTCTATTATATTTCTATATTTTTCATGCAGTTAGAAACAAAGACACTGGTCTATGTTCTGATTTCTTTTAGCTGAAACCGAGAGACAAGACTGACAATGATTTACATTGATGTAAAAGGATGTGAAATAAATGGTGTTCAAAAAAGGTAGGAATTGAAAAAAGTTCAAATGCACAAAAGTGCATGATAGACTAGGAGCTGAATCTCACTGCTTACCTGCATCCAGCGGTCTCCTCTGTTCATGTACTCATGACAAACCTTCAGCTTATACCCACTGTTCTCCACCAGCCTCCTCATTCCCTTTAGGAACTGGTAGTTATCAGATGTGCTGGGTAACCAAATGCACAGAAACAGTTGTCGGAATAAGTTTACAGACAGCGCGATCATTATTTCCATCAAGATCAATGCCAGGACTGTCGGAACAAGAAGCACAAGCATTTCGCTACACTCGCATTAACATCTGCTAACCATGCGTATGTGACAAATAAAATGTGATTTGATCATCATCATTTTCTTCTTCATCATCGCTCACCTGCAGACGAAGACCTCCAGAGGGTTGAGTGTGTTTGGTGTCATGATCCAGGGAGCCACACGGAACACCACCCTGTCTGTAAAGATGGGCGTCTCAGGGAAGCCCTGGCAAAATAACGGAACAAAAACATGAATGATAGATTCCATGACAGAGGTACAGTATATACCCTTTGAAGTTTTAAACTAGGAACAGTGAAATAGTTACAATGTACCTGAGAGCTGGGCTCCAGCAGGCTGAGGCTGATGCTGATGAGGCCCTCAAAGTCTTTGTCAGGGAATCTCAGGCCCTCAACGTAGAAATTCATCTCAGCGTTTCCCCCGAGGTACGGGACCTCCTTGGACAAATCCTCAATACCCAGCACCAGTGGGTAGTCCTTCACAAAGCTCTTGTAGAACAGGTTTTCTGCAGCAGTAAATCATGTTTTATAATGAGGATCAAATGTATCTCCATTTATATGCATATGCAGCATTAACACCCTATTGTATACACATTATACATGCATGGACAGCCACAAGAACACATAAAAGATCTGACTGGACAAAATGTCCTTGACTCACTCAGTGTTTGGTGCATGCCTGCTGTGGACCTGGTTCTGAAGACCCTGACACTCTCTGCATCCCCCTGGGAGATGTGCATGGTCAGCTTGTAGCCCTCTGGGAGCTTGGCAGGGCCACTGGTTCGCAGCACCATTGGGGACATGTCTTTCAGATCTGACATTTCACAAATACTGACATTATTGTACATCAAGTGTCAACCCATCAATGTCGTAATCAATGTGACCTCATCTCAATGACAACATAGGTATGACAGTGTGTAATACAACTACTTATCCTAGAAGGATAGTGGTCGTGAAGGAACCATCAAACCACACCAGACATACCCCTAGCTCAGGCATTTTGTGTTTAGCTAACACAAATACACACATCCCTACTGCTTCTCTCTGCTGACTATACACAAAACACAGATCTGCAGCCTTTAAAATGTTGATTTATTGCAATGCCTGCAGCACTGTCAGCCGGTCAGCTCAGTGGGCCAGGATGACTTGGCTGTTGTTATATACCTGAGACCCTGCTGACCTCAGCACGCTCACTGTCCCGCCTCTTCCCATAGGTGTGTTCTGAGTCACAGTTGACCAGTAGGATGGCACCATGGCCATTAGGCCCCCACATCCAGGATCCCTGTAGAGATGAACACTCGTTATTCAGCGACAAGAACTAACACTGCCCTGCCGAATTAGCTTTTCCCAATGTGTTAGCATGAGGTAAGATTAGACTTACAGCTGAGTGGAAAAGCACAACATTCAAAAGAATTTCCCACTTCCAGGAATATAGTATGAACAGTATTTTGATATACCTATTAATATCAGTGGAAGGCTGTGCCCTGTGTGAGTTGACAGATAATTTCCTAGAAGTGCCTTGGCAATCTTCCTTTGTGTTTTGGAAAACAGTATGAACACTAGTCTTCTGACATGCCTATTCATGTTAGAACGTCTCCTTATGTACCCTGCTGTGTTAAGAAACAAAGATAGTGACCTCTGAGCTGAAAGAGACCTGCCTGGACGGACCCAGCAGACATAACCCACCTTGTTGGGGTTGTTCCTCTCCACCTGGCCATCTCGATCAGCATCTACATCCAGAGAAATCTCTACAAGACAGAGAGGCCCTGGGTGTCACTGAAGCTCATGAGCTGCTTTGGGGTCTCAAGTGAAATATCAAAATGTAAAAATGACATTCACAAAGGTATGCTTTGAAGGTGGGGTGGGGGGGGGGGTAGTTTATATGGGTGTGCTCTCCTGTCCTAAGCATAATACAACATACCAACAGCGGTGAGGTGAACGACAGCTTTCCCTAACACCTCCGTCTTCTCTCCATAATACATGACCGATAGCTGCACAACAAAGGACAACGTTTACAAAGTTAAACATCTAGAACACTGGTGATTAAGCAGTGGTTGTGTTTTGATAGGGTCTTCTATGATATATTCATGTCCAGATATGTACAGTACATAATTTCAGAGGAGAATCTAAACAACTGGCCCATTCTGGAACTGACCAAGTCTCCTTCAATTCCTTATCAATAGAACTGGCACTGTGATTAACCACATCACTTTCCACTGTTTGACATCTCTCTGGTATCAGGTTGAGAGTGCGACATTTGCATTATTTCAGTGTGGTTTGCACGCCACTCGTAAGAGGCGTAGGAGCAGCAAATACTTGATTTGTTTTTCTTATTAACATAATTCACTGTAGGGTGTTCAGTCCCGATAGGGAATATTCAACTCAGGATTATATTAATAAGATTTAACATACTGAAGTCTCAGGGTTCCAGGGTCCCCAGGTAGAACTATTTTGGGTTCCATGCAGAACCCTCTGGGAAAGGGTTCTAAATGGAACCCAATAGGGTTCTACATGGAGCCAAAAATGGTTATTCAAAGGGTTCCCCTTTGGGGACAACCAAAGACCCCTTTTAGGTTCTAGATAGCACTTTTTTTCTAAGAGTGTAGCTATCATGGCTGTGGGAGTGGCCTACTTTATTTACCTTGCTATCATTTCCCACTTCGCTGGCAGTGTCCATGGTGATACGAAGCATTGTATTACCATTGAGAGAGGTGGGGAGGGTCCCACTCTCCAGTGGGGGTGGGGTGATCCTGTACTGCACTCTGGGACTACATTGCACAGAGAAGTACTTGGAGCTAGGAGGGGCACTCCTTGGGGAACAATAAATACATGTGACAGTTACACATCACACCCTGATACTTTTCTGATACAAATCTATAGCAATAACAGAGTAAACACAAGAGGACATACCTATACTGCAGTAGAGCATTATCCGTGAGTGCCGTTCATTATCCCCTATTTCCAGAAGCAACAGGTGGCAGTGCTAGTTCTAAAGTTACATTGCTAAAGTAATCAGAGAGGTATGATGTCTTCAACATGCCTCTACAATGAGTAACGTACTAAAGAGGGAGAAATACTGGACTATCAACCTACACAAGAATACTGGCAAAAAAGATTGTACTTAGATGTCAAAGTATCAACCAACATCCCAAGTTGTTATACTCAGTATGACACTTGTTTATAAACATTAAGCTTAGCTGTAAAACCTAACACCTGGAGTCCAGGCTAAGCCCTGGAGGTGGTCCACACCAAAGGAACATTAGGTTTTTGGAGGAGGGATAGTATTTGCCTGAACAGAGCCTAGGTTTCTCTAAACAATAGCACAAAGAGAAGTGTTTCTTAACAATAATTATTTAATTTGTTACATACACCGATGTTGTGAAACCATCTGTATCTGCTGTGTAATCATACCATGTGGAGAGTCTGATAAACTAACTGCAGCCATAGTCATGATAGTACCACAATATGTTTAATTCTTCAGGTTGGCGATTTGTGTTGGGCTTACAACTCTTTTCTATCTAACTTGGAAATCATCTACCATATTAACTTGGAAATCATAGGAACTGATTATAATCCATCGAATTCTGTTGCACTGGAATCATATGAATTGACAGCTTGTAAGGACAACAAACGAGAGTCTGTTGACTAGCAGAAAGAAGTGACTGTTGCAGACTCCCTCCGCTAAGAACAAGAGTTCTGACTCCTCCGCTGAATACAAATGCCAACCACAAACAGTCCTTTCAGCCCAATATCGGGGCATGATCCTCCAACTCCTTTTGCAGTTGGAATATCCAAGTAGTAAAATGACAACAAAATAGCCAGTGGATGTAATCAATCATTTAAAAATATATTATCACCGCAGGACTTACAAGTGGAAGAAGATTATAAAGCAATTAAATTAATATATTCAATGATTAAAATGTGTGAGAGAAAAATACTACTTGAATACTTGACATGTGATTTAAATTACTAGGCTATATTTTTAGTGTTAACAGCACCACACCGCTTTACATTAGACCAATTGTCTAGTGTTCCATTTTCATTTCAATAATAACTGAATAATAACACGAGGGATACGATTTTACAAACAATAACTGAGATTAATGTTAATCAACCGTCCTTACCAATGCATGACATTAGTAAATATTTAATTATATTTCTAATAAATTAATCAATAAATGACGACCCATACTTGATGTCTTGGAGAACTAGCCTAACGTTACCTGTTTATGTTTACAGTAAGTTCCGTGCCAACCACGCACATGACTTTGGTCGTTTTTCCATACTCAATTCTCAGTGTCCGAGGGTGGATGATCATGACTTTCCCTGCGGCAGCGGCAAAATTATTTGTTTGCTGTTAGCTATGATAAAATAGAATTGTACCGCAATTTCGTCACCCTGATATACAGTATTGGCAGGAAGTAACTACATGCTGCTGGGCTGGCTCTAGTGACCAGCTGATTATAACGCAGGTGAATGTCTCGCGTCATCTGATGATTGGTTACAAATGGTCTCGCGCAGATACTGTAACTGTATGTATTCAGCCAGCCCCTGTCCGCAACACGACATGACAGAGGTGCAACATTGTATCCGCCTTAACAAATGAAATAAAGCAATAGGGTTATTCAGTATTGTGTTCCTCCAAACTGGGGACAAATTACCCAGCTAGCCTATAACATCATGAGAACCATATAATTCTTAGAGCATGGCGAGGCGTGGTTTTCCTATGGTCATGGTCAACCTTCCCATAACATGTCCTACCAGTTATCTCATGGTTCTTTTTAAAGTAATATCAAATTTGGCAGATAATGTTAAGAAACAACGTTCTGTGGGAATTTCAGTACTTCAGCATAATGTTTTCTACAGGTTTCCTCATGGTTATATTTAAAGTCATGTTCTCAGAATATTAAGAAAACTTTCCATGAAAAAAAACCCAGAAAACATTACACAATCAGTTCTCAGCATCAACAAAAATATTTTTTCCCTCTATCTTTTTAAGTGTGTTCAGGTGTTTTGGCCACGCCCACTAATTAGCTACAGCTGGTATTAATGAGTGCTTGATTTCTTTGAATAGACAAAAATTAACAGCTTTGTTTGACTAATTAAAAAAACATAGCATGCTAGCTCCATCCTGGAGCTATGGATTTCCATCTGTGCTTGTAGTTCAAAACAGTTAACACAAATTAAGTTAGCAGCCTTATTGAAACATGTTCTCGTAACTTTATTTATTTACCTTCAAATAACCTATAATTTCCGTTCTCAGAATGTTAATAATTCTTCTTTGAACGCTTAAAAAACATTCAGTTTTAACCGTCAGGAATCTTATGAACAAAAATGTATGTTCTCACAATTTACAAGAAACCAAATGTACTAGCTGGGTAGGCTACTGAGAGATAATCCCCAAATAGTTTATCTAGCAGTACATAACAGGTGAAACAATGTATTGCCATAAAAATGTATTTTTCTTTGTAAAAATATAGTATTTTCACGCTACCGTGTTGGCTATGGTGTAGTCTATAACAACAGCCTACGACCACCTGAAGACATCTATTGGTCCAGTTGACTAGCATAGATACACTCACATGATTAGGTTCACTTTCAACACGTGCCAACAACATAAAGAGCCCTCAAAGTTTCTCAATGTCGAGATGAAATGTCTGTTGATACGGTACTGGTATGTCGGTTGCTTTTCTCTTATTAAGGTGCTGAAGGAGATTAGGGTGCCTGGTCATAGAAACTTGTTCCTGTGAAACATCTATGGTGATACAGTACATTGTAGAGGAGCAGAATGATGGAATGAGATATGACACAGCAAAAACAGGTTTTTAGAAATGTTTGCAAATTCATTAAAAACTAAAAACAGAAATAGCTTATTTGCATAAGTATTGAGACCAATTGCTATGAGACTCAAAATTGAGCTTAGGTTCATCCTGTTTCCATTCATCATCCTTAAGCTGTTTCTACAATTTGACTGTAGTCCACCTGTGGTGAATTCAATTGATTGGACATTGGAGAGGCACACACCTGTCTATATAAAGTCACACAGTTGACAGTGCATGTCAGAGCAAAAAACAAGCCATGAGGTCGAAGGAATTGTCCTCAAGAACGCCAAGTCAGGATTGTGTCCAGGCACAGATCTGGAAAATGGTAACAAAAAATGTCTGCAGCATGGAAGGTCCCCAAGAACACAGTGACCTCCACCATTCTTAAATGGAAGAAGTTTGGAACCACCAAGACTCATCCTAGAGCTGGCTTCCCAGCCAAAGTGCGCAATCATGGGAGAAGGGCATTGGTCAGGGAGGTGACCAAGAACCCGATGGTCACTGACAGAGCTCCAGAGTCCCTCTTTTTTATGTTTAATAAATTAGCAAAAATGTTGAAACAGTTTTTGCTTTGTCATGATGGGATATTGTGTATTGATTGAAGGGGGTAAAAACTGCCCATATAAGACATGTATATGTACCTGAAAATTGGTTGTTGTTTAAAACGTTATAGCATATTCAGAAACAACTCTCCCGTTGAAGGGACACCGATCCAGGTGAGGTTAACCCACACCAATGTTACATGCATGTTCAAACGGTTCAAACCATGTGTTTGATGTATTTGATACCATTCCACTGAGTACGCTTCAGCCATTACCACGAGCCCGTCCTCAGGTATCAGTTAATCTGACTATACTCTCATCATTGATTTGAGATTCATTGATCATATACTCTCATCATTAATCACTGATTTACTTAATTCAGCAATTTAAGGGCTTCCTGTATAAATCAAATCTAATTTGTCATATGCGCGGAATAGAACAGTGACATGCTTACTTACAAGCCCTTAACCAACAATGTAGTTAAGAAAATACATATATACATATAACAAATAATTAAGGAGCAAAAATAAAATAACAGTAGCGAGGCTATATACAGGGGGTTACGGTACAGAGTCAATGTACAGGGGCACCGGCTAATCGAGGTAATTGAGGTAATATGTACATGTAGGTAGTGGAAAGTGACTATGCATGGATAATAAACAGAGAGTAGCAGCAGCGTAAAAATGGGGGATTGGGTGGGGACAACGGAAATAGTCTGGGTAGCCATTTGATTAACTGTTCAAGAGTCTTATGTCTTGGGGGTAGAAGCTGTTAAGAAGCCTTTTTTAACCTAGACTTGGTGCTCCAGTACCGCTTGCTGTGCGGTAGCAGAGAGAACAGTCTATGGTTAGGGTGGCTGGAGTCCTTGGCAATTTTATGGGCCTTCCTCCGACATTGCCTGGTATAGAGGTCCTGGATGGCAGGAAGCTTGGCCCCAGTGATCTACTAGGCCGTACACACTACTCTCTGTAGTACCTTATGGTCGGAGGCCGAGAAGTTGCCATACCAGGCAGTGATGCAACAAAGTCAGGATATTCTCGATGGTGCAGCTGTAGGTCTTTTCCAAATATTTTCAGTCTGCTGAGGCGGAATAGGTTATGTCATGCCCCCTTCATGACTGTCTTGGTGTGTTTGGACCATGATATTTTGTTGGTGACTTGGACACTAATGAAGTTAAGCTCTCAACCTGCTCCATTAGAGCCCCGTCGATGCGAATGGGAGTGTGCTCGGTCCTCTTTTTTCTGTAGTCCACAATCATCTCCTTTGTCTTGATCACGTTGAGGGAGAGGTTGTCAGTGATGTTGTGCCGTCGTCAAACTTGATGATACTGTTGGAGTCTTGCTTGGCCATGCAGTCATGGGTGAACAGGGAGTACAGGAAAGGACTGAGCACAATCCCTGAGGGGCCTCTGTGTTGAGGATCAGCATGGCAGATGTGTTGTTACCTACCCTTACCACCTGGGAGCGGCCCGTCAGAAAGTCCAGGATCCAGTTGCAGAGGGAGGTGTTTAGTCCCAGGATCCTTAGTGATGAGCTTTGAGGGCACTATGGTGTTGAACGCTGAGCTGTAGTCAATGAACAGCATTCTCACTGTGGGAACGATGTCATCGATGCACTTATTGATGTAGCCAGTGACTGATGTGGTGTTTTCCTCAACTCCATCAGAAGAATCCCGGAACATATTCTAGTCTGCGCTAGCAAAACAGTCCTGTAGCTTAGCATCTGTGTCCTCTGACCACTTCCTCATTGAGCGAGTCACTGGTACTCCCTGTTTAAGCAGGAATCAGGAGGATAAAGTTATGGTCAGATTTGCCAAATGGAGAGCGAGGCAGAGCTTTGTACGCGTCTGTGTGTAGAGTAAAGGTGGTCTATAGTTTTTTTAATATGCTGTTAGAAATGAGGTAAAACTGATTTAAATTTCCCTGCATTAATATCCCCGGCCACTAGGAGCGCCACCTCTGAATTAGCATTTTCCTGTTTGCTTATGGCCCTAAACATCTCGTTGAGTGCGGTCTTAGTGCTAGCATCAGTTTGTGGTGGTAAATAGACAGCTATAAAAAATATTGATGAAAACTCTCTTCGTAAATAGTGTCGTCTTCAGCTTATCATGA
This sequence comes from Oncorhynchus gorbuscha, assembly GCF_021184085.1. Classification (NCBI taxonomy): domain Eukaryota; kingdom Metazoa; phylum Chordata; class Actinopteri; order Salmoniformes; family Salmonidae; genus Oncorhynchus; species Oncorhynchus gorbuscha. Next base: position 54,675,566 of record NC_060190.1, read on the forward strand.
GATACTCTACCTTCAGCAAAACCTCAAAATGTCCTTAATATTAGATTTCGTGCCCCAGCTGTTATTTATAAATAGACACAGACCGCCACCCCTTGTCTCACTGGAGGCAGCTGTTCTATCTTGCCGATGGACTGAAAACCCCGCCAGCTGTATGTATGTTATCCATGTCGTCATTCAGCCACTACTCCGTGAAACATACGATATTACAGTTTGTCTAATGTTGGTGGGGCATATTAACCTGTTTTAATTATATTCTGGAATCACTATGATCACTTCTACATTCATTTCTACATGAATGTGGATGCAACTATGATTACAACCAATACTGAAAGAATCGTGAATAATGATGAGTGAGAAAGTCACAGAGGCATAAGTATCATAGCTTCCTCTGTTATTGTAATGGTGAGAGGTTAGCATGTCTTGGGGGTATAATATTTGTGCGTCTGAAACTTTCTCATTCATCATAGTTGATTTGGACATGAAGCGTGGAAATGCTAATATAGGTACCATTGGCTTGCATTGGATTTGTGCCACGAGTGATAAAATGGTAGCATTTGAAACAATGGCTTGGTAAACAAAACCAAAGCATGGATTGCTGTCATACCTAGACCATAGACTGCTTACAGGGCAAGGAAACCAAAACAGTGAATTTGAAAAGAGTGGGACATCATAAATTGGGACAGTTTAATCCTTGCATGTTTATTTCTTAGTCTGACAAAATACAATTTAAACTATTGTTTCTAAGCTTTCGCAGAGAAACCACATGATGAAAGTCACATCACTTGACATAGAAGGGGACAGAGCAAGCATCAAACAGGAAGCTGTTTGTCCAATGTTAAGATGTCCCGAGTTCATGCCAGGTATGGGCCGAATCGGGAGGAAGTGTAACTTGCTAAGCAAAGCAGCGTGATGTCCCATACACAAACATCCCTCTTTGACATGTAGAATAACAGACTGGTTTCATAGACTAAACATAACATAGCAAACGTAAATCCAGGACTATCAAATTAGTTTGGTATGGTTACATAAGATAGGTTACTTATTAAGGCAAACATGAAAGGTATGTAGGTAGGGTCTATAATACCTGTCTAGTAACCCAAAGGTAGCATGTTCAAACCTCATGCTAATTAGCAACTTTGCAACTACTTAGCATGTTAGCTAACCCTAACCCCTAGAGCTAGCTAACGTTAGCCACAACAAATTCTTAACATATTGTCCGTATTGCAATTCGTAACATATTGTACGAATTGTAAATCCTAAAATATAAGAAATTGACACATGTATACACTCGCTCTGGATAAAAGCATCTGCCAAATGACTAAAATGTGAAATACGTACCATACAAAAGGTAACATACACTACATTTGGTGTATCGAATGTACATACAGAATAATACTACATGCTCTAAAACCACATTGCAAATAAGGAATCACTCATACTCTATTCATGGTTTGCTATCTGCAACGTTCGAGAACGTTTTGCAACTGAATGTGGCCCGGGGCCAGGCCGATTGATTTTGATTTATTATCGGGATAATATAGCCCAGCCCAGACTGGTCTACAACTTCTACTTTTGTAAAACATCAAAAATAAATGTATGCATGACAAGCTCTTTTTAAAAAATAAAATGAGAGCTTTTGACGTTCTCTCAACCAGTATCTAGCTATTTATTATTGAAAATCGAATCAGTTAAGATAAAATCATTAAGCATGCATTCTGACCAATAGGACAGCTGTAAACATGCTCTAACGAGGCAGGATTCACCATATGTTATCGCTATTGTTGTTCCTTCGAAACATATTTCGGAATAATCATACTTTGGTAGCTAGATAATTCATATGTTTAGTCAGAACACTTTGTACGATCCACATCTGTTTGATATGAAGTCTAATGAACTTGGTCCGTTGAAACATCGACATGCAGGTTTACTTTAAGAACGCTAGCTGCTAGCCACTTATCTTGGGATTTGTGACGAGATTGGAAGCGGAAGGAAATTCTAAGGGAAAGGAGGAAAAATCCGTTCTGGGCTGCCATGGGCAAGTTGGAATATATTTTTTCGCAATGTTATGCGACTCGTGTGAAAGAGGGGTTCTATTTTATTAATATGAAGTTATATGAATCGGTTGGTGTTGTAGGTTAGACATTTTATAATTGTCAGAAGCTAACTAGCCACGTATTGATAGTTAGACTTATAAAATGGCTGGCCCAACACCCCGGCTCTCTTGTTGTTGAGTTTGAGTGCCTGCTGGGCACTGGATTCCTGCCCTGCTCCATGCTCTTGTCCAAGGGGGTCAGACGAAATCCAAATCCTGGATTGCAATAGGAAAAGGTTGTCAGCGCCCCCCCTGGATCCACCTCATGGGATAACTCTGTAAGTAGCCCAATATTAGCTAGCTTATCGGTAACAAGCTAGCACCTTTGTTTACAAGCTGCAGTGGCTCCTCAAGCTACATGGCCTTGTTAGTTTGCTAGCGAGGTCTAACGTTATATGTCAAGTTCTTTAGCTAGATGAAACTGTTGTATGTGTAATGTTTACTGTTAATTTTTGTTGTTTTTCACTTTATATATTCACTTTGTATGTTGTCTACCTCACTTGCTTTGGCAATGTTAACACATGTTTCCCATGCCAATAAAGCCCTTGAATTGAATTGATATATATGTGGATCAGTGGAGGCTCCTCTGAGGAGTAGGGGGAGGACCATCCTAAGTGAATTTCAGAAAAATTAAAACTGAAACAGAAAACGATACAAAATATATGAATGTCACCATATAATTGATTTAAAACACACTGTTTTGCAATGACGCGCTACAGTAGCCTCAACTGCAATCTCTGGGATAGCACCATGGTGTATGCGGAGGACCGCTAGTTTCCATCCTCTGGGTACATTAACTTCAATACAAAACGTGAGACTCATGGTTCATACTCTCACCCAAAGGTTTATACAGTAACTATGATGACGTCCGGTTCGAACCTATCAGAGCTCTTGTAGCATGAACTGACATGTTGTCCTCTCAAATGATCATATTTTGAGTCTAGTACTGAAAGCATAAGCTAAAGTTAGCTAGCACTGCACTGCATAAAATGTGGTGCGTAAGTTGACTCAGAGAGACCATAGTTGAACAGTTTGGAACAAATTTATTTATTTTAAAAATGAAGAAGCAAGAGGGAGAGAGCACTAGCTATATTTTGTATTTAATTAACTTTCACTTACTTAGTTAGCGAAAGCAGCTAGCTCGTTTAGCCTACCCAAACAGAGAGGGGTGCTATGTTAGCTAGCTGGCCAAAGCTATCCAGCACTGGAACTCTTCCAAGTCAAGGTAAACTTTTAGTTTTATAAATGTATTGGCACCGGGCCCGCAGGTATAAACTGCTTGCTGCTGTAAACTGTACTGCATGATTGTAGCGGGTTTACTAACACATTAGTTCTAGTAGTTATGTTGGTTATGACGTTAGCTAATATGATGTAGACTGCGTTTAGCCGTTAGGGTATAACGTTTTGGCTTGGAAAGTTTTTTTTTCGCCAGGTCACAGACAGCTGTGTTGTGCACTGAAGTCCACAAGTGAAAGGAAATGGTGAGAGGAGGAGAGCACGTAGATGTCGAATGAATTATACAACTAGCAAAGTGATCATGCTGTTTGTATGTGGCTGCTATGGAAGTGAACTGTGTTTGTGTGATCAGGGTATTCAGGTATTAATTACGCAGATTCTCTTAAAATGTTTCTTAAACTGAAGCAAACAGAATGAAACGGGGATAAACATACCTGAATTTGTCCAATAGAAACTAACTGTTTGGACTAATAATTACACCCTAGATCAACTAGATGCAGGCAAGTGTGTGCATAGGCGGTATTGAATGATTCATCCAGATCAGTGGCGGTAAGTGCCTATCATATTCCATTTTCCCAGCTCAGTGTAACATCAATAGAATTAGGCTACTTCATGACACTCAATTTCACTACACTCATCATGAGGTTGCTACAACCTAGCCTACGAAGATCATTTGAGTTTTTCTTGGAAAGATGCCAAAGCAGCAGCAAGGTCCACTGAAAGGTGTCCATGGAATTCTCTGTAATAACTAATGGAATATTTTTCAGCACTATGAATCATAATGATCCGACAACTGTTCCATACCTTGGAGAAGTTACCCCAAACATCACAACACTCTCATTGTAAGTCAAAACAATTTTCTCCTACTCTGTAAGTTGTGTGATGTGATTCCTAAGTGTCCTGTCGTAGTATGCTTGCCATAGTAGTAATGTGCAGTTCAGAAACTACTCTTTTTACTGAGTCATGATTGTTTTTTTTGAGCAACTCCTTCATTGAAGTAGTTTGTTTGACCCTGCAAGTGGATTAATACACGCTTCTCCGTCTCAGCGGCTCCAGAGATTTGTTTCGACCACCAACTGTCTGCCATATGCTCGAAGGAAGATATACTGAACAAAAATATAAACGAAACATGTAAATTGTTGTTCCCATTTTTCATAAACTGAAACATTTCTGGGGTCTTATATTTCATACGCACAAAAGCTTATTTCTCCAATATTTGGTGCACACATTTGTTTACATCCCTGTTGGTGAGCATTTCTCCTTTGCCATGATAATCCACCCACCTGACAGGTGTGGCATATCAAGAAGCTGATAAGACAGCATGATCATTACACAGGTACACCTTGTGCAGGGGGGACAAAATGTGCAGTTTTGTCAAACAACACAATGCCACAGATGTCTCAAATTTTGAGGGAGTGTGCAATTGGCATGCTAACTGCAGGAATCTCCACTAGAGCTGTTGCCAGATAATTGAATGTTAAATGCTTTACCATAAGCCACCTCCAACATTGTTTTAGAGAATCTGGCACTACGTCCAACCGGCCTCACAACCGCAGGCCACGTGTTACCACGCCAGCCCAGGACCTTCACATCCAGCTTCTTCACCTACGGGATTGTCTGAGACCGGCCACCCGGGCAGCTGATGAAACTGAGGAGCATTTCTGTCTGTAATAAAGCGCCTTTACGGGGAGAAGCTCGTTCTGATTGGTGAGCCAGGCCCACCAATGGCTGCGCCCCTGCCCAGTCATGTGAAATCTGTAGATTAGGGCCTAATGCATTCATTTAAGTTGACTGATTTCGAGGGGCTATGGGCATGACTGACTCAAATGAATTAAATTAGTTGAAAGGTTTGTTATTTTGACTGAATGAGTTGATAAGTCAGTAAAAAGAGCTGAACTTCCCATCACTATGCAATAGGGAAGTTTCGGAAGAAAGGAATCACCGGCCGGGGGACTTCTGTCTTACCCTGCATTCTTTATGCCATGGTTTTGCCATAAATACACATTGATGGTGTATTTATGTAGATCAATGTTGATTATTATGTACATTACTGCTCATTGTGCACAGAGTCCACAACCGGATCTTGGAGCTGTGGATGCATCAGCTGCATCCATACATCTCCTTGGAGACACTTGACCTGTCATCTAACTCCATCTCAGAGATCAAGGCTGGAGCCTTCCCAACCATGCAGCTGAAATACTTGGAAAACAATGCCACAGGCAGGACTCACAACTATAGTAGACAACTTCTAAGGAGGGAGGAGATGGTTGTTTCAGCTACAACCAAAAGGGTATGTTCTACTTTACTTGTTATTGTCTTATTAATGTGACTTTTTCATCCAAAATAAAGACCTTAAAATGTTTGGAATGTATACATGCAGGTGTAATGTAAAAGTAAACTGAGCGCCCTTCCTGATTGAATGTTTCTGCATCTCTATCTCCCAAGAATTGAAGCAATAACAAGATCAGTGTCCTTGAACGTGGATGCTTTGACAACATATCCAGCTCCCTGCTGGTTCTGAAGCTTAACAGGAACAGAATAACACTGCTACCATACAAAGTGTTCAGGCTTCCCCAGCTGCAGTTCCTGTAAGTCAATGTTCTGCTTCAGTCAAACTACACTGTTCAAAAAAATAAAGGGAACACTTAAACAACACAATGTAACTCCAAGTCAATCACACTTCTGTGAAATCAAACTATCCACTTAGGAAGCAACACTGATTGACAATACATTTCACATGTTGTTGTGCAAATGGAATAGACAACAGTTGGAAATTATAGCCAATTAGCAAGACACTGCCAATAAAGGAGTGGTTCTGCAGGTAGTGACCACAGACCACTTCTCAGTTCCTATGCTTCCTGGCTGATGTTTTGGTCACTTTTGAATGCTGGCGGTGCTTTCACTCTAGTGGTAGCCTGAGCCGGAGTCTACAACCCACACAAGTGGCTCAAGTAGTGCAGCTCATCCAGGATGGCACATCAATGAGAGCTGTGGCAAGAAGGTTTGCTGTGTCTGTCAGCGTAGTGTCCAGAGCATGGAGGCTCTACCAGGAGACAGGCCAGGCCAATACATCAGGAGACGTGGAGGAGGCCGTAAGAGGGCAACAACCCAGCAGCAGGACCGCTACCTCCGCCTTTGTGCAAGGAGGAGCAAGAGGAGCACTACCAGAGCCCTGCAAAATGACCTCCAGCAGGCCACAAATGTGCATGTGTCTGCTTAAACGGTCAGAAACAGACTCCATGAGGGTGGTATGAGGGCCCGACGTCCACAGGTGGGGGTTGTGCTTACAGCCCAACACCGTGCAGGACGTTTGGCATTTGCCAGAGAACACCAAGATTGGTAAATTCGCCACTGCCGCCCTGTGCTCTTCAGATGAAAGCAGGTTCACACTTAGCACACGTGACAGATGTGACAGAGTCTGGAGACTCCGTGGAGAACGTTCTGCTGCCTGCAACATCCTCCAGAATGACTGGTTTGGCGGTGGGTCAGTCATGGTGTGGGGTGGCATTTCTTTGGGAGGCCGCTAGCCTGACTGCCATTAGGTACTGAGATGAGACCCTCAGACCCCTTGTGAGACCATATGCTGGTGCGGTTGGCCCTGTGTTCCTCCTAATGCAAGACTATGCTAGACCTCATGTGGCTGAAGTGTGTCAGCAGTTCTTGCAAGAGGAAGGCATTGATGCTATGGACTGGCCCGCCCGTTCCCGAGACCTGAATCCAATTGAGCACATCTGGGGCATCATGTCTCGCTCCATCCACCAATGCCACGTTGCACCACAGACTGCCCAGGAGTTGGCGGATGCTTTATTCCAGGTCTGAGAGGAGATCCCTCAGGAGACCATCAGGAGCATGCCCAGGCATTGTAGGGAGGTCATACAGGCACGTGGAGGCCACACACACTACTGAGCCTCATTTTGACTTGTTTTAAGGACATTACATCAGTTGTATCAGCCTGTAGTGTGGTTTTCCAGTACGACCCTGCCTCACACAGGAAGCGGCGCAGGTCCTAATCCAGGCACTTGTCATCTCCCGTCTGGATTACTGCAACTCGCTGTTGGCTGGGCTCCCTGCCTGTGCCATTAAACCCCTTCAACTCATCCAGAACGCCGCAGCCCGTCTGGTGTTCAACCTTCCCAAGTTCTCTCACGTCACCCCGCTCCTCCGTTCTCTCCACTGGCTTCCAGTTGAAGCTCGCATCCGCTACAAGACCATGGTGCTTGCCTACGGAGCTGTGAGGGGAACGGCACCTCAGTACCTCCAGGCTCTGATCAGGCCCTACACCCAAACAAGGGCACTGCGTTCATCCACCTCTGGCCTGCTCGCCTCCCTACCACTGAGGAAGTACAGCTCCCGCTCAGCCCAGTCAAAACTGTTCGCTGCTCTGGCCCCCCAATGGTGGAACAAACTCCCTCACGACGCCAGGACAGCGGAGTCAATCACCACCTTCCGGAGACACCTGAAACCCCACCTCTTTAAGGAATACCTAGGATAGGATAAGTAATCCCTCTCACCCCCCTTAAGATTTAGATGCACTATTGTAAAGTGACTGTTCCACTGGATGTCATAAGGTGAATGCACCAATTTGTAAGTCGCTCTGGATAAGAGCGTCTGCTAAACGACTTAAATGTAAATATCTAGGATGTGTTATTTTAGTGTACCCTTTATTTTTTTGAGCAGTGTATTTCCATAGCAATGATGAGCAGTGTGCAAACCTAATTACCAGACCCTCGCTAGATGGTAGGTTTCTTACATGATTTAGTCTACATATGTTAAGCTTTTGAATGTGTTTGATACTTTTGTATGAGGGACTATCTTTAGTTAAATGTATTTTCTTTAAACAATTTGCACTTCGTGATTGTGCGTTTTTAGATTTCACAGATTCAGTATGTAGTACTGTTTTTATAGTAGTTGAAACAACTTATTCTAAACTGCCTGATTCTGATTTTTTTCTTAGGGATTTAAAGCGTAACAAGATCAAGGTGGTGAAATCACTGAAGATGCAGCGGAATGGCATCACAAAGCTGATGGACGGTGCTTTCTTTGGGCTCAACAACATGGAGGAGCTGCGAGTTCTTCTACCTTTTCGTCTTTTATAAGAAAGATCAGTACAGTATTTGCACAGATAGGAGGAGCCAGATGTCTCAAAGGATGTATAAATCTGAAGCATCTGTTCATCAAATATGGTGATAAGAGGAAGTCCAGTGAATATGAATATGGAGCTAGATAATACTTGGCTGACATTCTGCAAATTTTCTCATTTTGAAACGTTTGCTCCCAATTCAGTTTTCTTTCCCAAAACTCCAATGATACGAACAGAGTGCACTATGTTTAGTAGACTTGACCCTTTGCCAAAGTAAAAAACATTTGCATTGTTTAGGAGTGTTACAAACGCCAATACTTTCTCGCTAGATTGTACTTGGTTATGCCCACCTCCTTGCTTGTTCTGCCCACTATGCTTCATTTGCTCGAATTAGAAACGACACCGATGAGATAGTGATCTCTAAGGGTTGGGTGATATTACGATACAATCGGAATTCGACTATGTTTGACAGACATTGTCGACGACAACATGATGTGACGGACGTTAGTTTTTATATATTATAACTTTTTTTTTTTACATATTTGAACATTACTGGTACCACCGTAGTCGGGCAGAGCACAACAGTGCAGTTCGCAGCCAAATGACCTACCTATTCCTATTTGTCATATCCTTTTTCAATAAATATGTAGGTAGACTTAGCCTACTATTTAACATAATGCAAGAGTAGGCCTACAATGTATGTATATTGTAGATGGGGTGGAGAGTGTGCAAAATGTCAGAACATTTATCTCGCTCACCTTGCCAATGTCGGATGATCATGGGCCTTTTACCGCAGACACGCCTTTGTCTGGCTTGTTGTATGAGCTTAATTTCCCTTTTTTTCTCCCAATCTCTATTTTATTTGAATATTACTTGTTGGTCTAAGCATATATTTCATGATCTACTTTCAAATGAATCTAGGAGCCCAGTAAAATGTTTGATGAGCCTAAATATAAACATAATATGGTAATAATGAGGGAGAGAACCAACAATTGCAAGTTAGAATAATCGAATGGGAATTTTAAACAAACTTTAGACGTTTATGGCCTCCACCTGACCAAAGCTGTAGGAAAAATAAATTGTGTGCCGCCAGAAAATCCTTTCAAACCAAACAGCCAATAATATAGGCCTACACAAAATAAAACATGTAATTCAATAAAATGTGAAGTAAATGTAACTTGTACAAGTTAAGCTTCTAAACAGATATTTATATTATTTTGGAATAATAATAAAAAAGCCACCCTATGGGACTCTCAATCACAGCCAGTTGTGATACAGCCTGGAATTGAACCAGGGTGTCTGTAGTGACACCTCAAGCACTGAGGTGTTTATTCATATCCTTGAATTGCGCAATGGGCATTTTTTAAATTTCACCTTTATTTAACCAGGTAGGCCAGTTGCGACAAGTCCAACTGCGACCTGGCCAAGATTAAGTAAAGCAGTGCGACAAAAACATCAACACAGAGTTACACATAAACAAAAGTACAGTCAATAACACAATATAAAAATCTATGTAAAGTGTGTGCAAATGTAAGGACGTAAGGCAATAAATTGGCCATGGAGGTAAAATAATTACAATTTAGCATTAATACTGGAGTGATAACTGTGCAGATGATGATGTGCAAGTAGAGATACTGGGGTGCAAAAGAGCAAGAGGATAAGTAACAATATGGGGATGAGGTAGTTTGGTGTGCTATTTACAGATTGGCTGCGTACAAGGTACAGTGATCGCTGCAATAAGCTGCTCTGACAGCTGATGCTTAAAGTTAGAGAGGGAGATATAAGGCTTCAGTGATTTTTGCTATTTGTTCCAGTCATTGGCAGCAGAGAACTGGAAGGAAAGGCGGCCAAAGTAAGTTTTGTTTTTGGGGATGACCAGTGAAATATACCTGCTGGAGCGGGTGCTACAGGTGGGTGTTGCTATGGTGACCAGTGAGCTGAAAACATAATTGTATGTTTTCTAAGAGAGCTGGAGCACAACATTTTGACGGAGGTCAACAAAGGCTGGCTGTATGGCCTACACATGCTGCATGTTCTGCGGGTCAACCAGAACACCATCGGCATCATCTGACCAGACGCCTGGGAGTTCTTTCTAACCCAACCCCACTTTTCTCCCACTGTTGGAGACGGGGGTGCGTTAGGGTTTATTGTTACCCCTTAATGAAGCTGAAAGACCAGTATCTATTTGGGACTTGGGGTTGGTGTATTGCAGATCATTTATGTTTATGTTAACACATGGATTTCAGCTCATTCTTAAGGGGCCAATATGTTTTAGTACAGTATGATTGCCGAAGACCATTGTCCAAGCTTGTCTCTTGGGGATGTCCTCCTTAGCGATCTGTCCTTCAACCACCTCACCCGGTTGGAGGAGACCGCGTTCATTGGACTGGGCCTTCTGGAGAACCTGAACCTAGGAGTACAGATCATTTATGTTTATGTTAACACATGGTTCAGCTCATTCTTAGAATGCCATCAGCCACCTGGGAGAGGGAGTTTTGAGCAGTCTGGCCAATCTGCGCTCACTGTAAGGACCTCACACCACTATTAAAACCTTTTTTGTTTTTTAATATATCAGATTGGTCGTGTTTTCGTTTTGTTGAATTAGTAGTACCCTAGTGTACTGGTACTCTGTTACATTGTTGTATGGTAGACCACTAAACTGCAGTATAGTAAGTAGAATATTTATGTAAAGACATGACGACGAGAACATGTAGTATAGAAACCCTCATTCACATAATTTAGCTTTTAAGACCTCTGAGGCGTGAAGAATACCAGAAAGGCTCAATTAACCAAGTACTACCTTTTCATCCAAAATCCCTCTGGGAAGTGGAGGAGGGGGCACTAACACATTCATTGACATGCTGAGTTCCAAGAAGGCATTGAGCTGCATAAAGAGAGAGGTCAGGGCTCTGGGTCAGCACACATCCCTGGGCTGTCCGTAGCAGGGGGAATTAGAGAGAAGGCCCTTTAAGATCCACCCAGGCATGAGCAAAGAGAAACAAAAGCGCCCATGACCCGTCCTGTGAACACAAGCCCTCTGTGGGTTTAGAAGGACCCATGAACCGTTCAATGCTAAACACAGCCAATTAATCCCCTCATCAGAACTGCAGAAGCAAATCAAATCAAACTTTATTTGTCAAGTACGCCGAATACAACAGGTGTAGACCTTACAGTGAAATGCTTACTTACAGGCTCTAACCAATTGTGTGAGTGTGTGTGTGTGAGTAAAGAAATAAAACAACAGTAAAAAGACATTAAAAAAAAGAGTAGCAAGGCTATATACAGACACCGGTTAGTCAGGCTTATTGAGGTAGTATGTACATGTAGGTATTGTTAAAGTGACTGTGCATATGATGAACAGAGAGTAGCAGAAGCATAAAAAGAGGGGTTGGCGGGTGGTGGGACACAATGCAGATAGCCCGGTAAGCCAATGTGCGGGAGCACTGGTTGGTCGGGCCAATTTAGGTAGTATGTACATGAATGTATAGTTAAAGTGACTATGCATATAAGATAAACAGAGCGTAGCAGCAGCTTAAAAGAGGGGTTGGGGGGCACACAATGCAAATAGTCCGGGTAACCATTTGGTTACCTGTTCAGGAGTCTTATGGCTTTGGGATAAAAACTGTTGAAGCCTTTTTGTCCTAGACTTGGCACTCCGGTACCGCTTGCCATGCAGTAGTAGAGAGAACAGTCTATGACTGGAGTGGCTAGGGTCTCACAATTTTTAGGGCATTCCTCTGACACTGCCTGGTGTAGAGGTCCTGGATGGCAGGCAGCTTAGCCCCAGTGATGTACTGGGCCGTATGCACTACCCTCTGAAGTGCCTTGCGGTCGGAAGCCAAGCAATTGCCGTACCAGGCAGTGATGCAACTGGTCAGGATGCTCTCGATGTTGCAGCTGTAGAACCTTTTGAGGATCTCAGGACCCATGCCAAATCTTTTTAGTTTCCTGAGGGGGAATAGGCTTTGTTGTGCCCTCTTCACGACTGTCTTGGTGTGTTTGGACCAATCTAGTTTGTTGTTAATGTTGATACCAAGGAATTTGAAGCTCCATCGATGAGAATTGGGACGTCCTCTGTGCTCCTTTTTCTGTAGGCCACAATCATCTCCTTAGTCTTGGTTACGTTGAGGGATAGGTTGTTATTCTGGCACCACCCGGCCAGGTCTCTGACCTCCTCCCTATAGGCTGTCTCATCGATGATCATGCCTACCACTGTTGTGTCTTCAGCAAACGTAATGAATGTGTTGGTGTCGTGCCTGGCCATGCAGCAGTGGGTGAATAGGGAGTACAGGAAGGGACTGAGCACGCACCCCTGGTGAGCTCCAGTGTTGAGGATCAGCATGGCAGATGTGTTGCTACCTACCCTCACCACCTGGGGGCGGCCTGTCAGGAAGTCCAGGATCCAGTTGCAGAGGGAGGTGTTTAGTCCCAGGTTCCTTAGCTTGGTGATGAGCTTTGAGGGTACTATGGTGTTGAACGCTGAGCTGTAGTCAATGAACAGCATTCTCACATAGGTGTTCCCTTTGTCCAGGTGGGAAAGGGCAGTGTGGAGTGCAATAGAGATTGCATCATCTGTGGATCTGTTTGGGCGGTATGCAAATTGGAGTGGGTCTAGGATTTCTGGGATAATGGTGTTGATGTGAGCCATTACCATCCTTTCAAAGCACTTCATGGCTACGGACATGAGTGCTACAGGTCTGTAGTCATTTAGGCAGGTTGCCTTTCTGTTCTTGGGCACAGGGACTATGGTGGTCTGCTTGAAGCATGTTGGTATTAGACTCAATCAGGGACATGTTGAAAATGTCAGTGAAGACACCTGCCAGTTGGTCAGCACATGCCCGGAGCACACGTCCTGGTAATCCGTCTGGCCCTGCAGCCTTGTGTATGTTGACCTGTTTAAAGGTTTTGCTCTCCGTAGCTGACGTGAGTGTGATCACACAGTTGCCCGGAACAGCTGATGCTCTCATGCATGCTTCAGTGTTGCTGGCCTCGAAGCGAGCATAGAAGTGATTTAGCTCGTCTGGTACGCTCGGGTCACTGGGCAGCTTGCGGCTGTGCTTCCCTTTGTAGTCTGTAATAGTTTGCAAGCCCTGCCACATCCGACGAGCGTCGGAGCCGGTGTAGTATGATTCAGTCTTAGTCCTGTATTGATGCTTTGCCTGTTTTATGGTTGGTCGCAGGGCATAGCGGGATTTCTTGTAAGCTCCCCGGTTCGAGTCCCGCACCTTGAAAGCGACAGCTCTACCCTTTAGCTCAGTGCGAATGTTGCCTGTAATCCATGGCTTCTGGTAGGGGTATGAACGTACAGTCACTGTGGGGACAACGTCCTCAATGCACTTATTGATAAAGCCAGTGACTGATGTGGTGTATTCCTCAATGTCATCGGAAGAATCCCGGAATATGTTCCAGTCTGATAGCAAAGCAGTCCTGTAGTTTAGCATCTGCTTCATCTGACATTTTTTTTATAGACCGAGTCACTGGTGCTTCCTGCTTTAATTTTTGCTTGTAAGCAGGAATCAGGAGGATAGATTTGTGGTCGGATTTACCAAATGGAGGGCGAGGGAGAGCTTTGTACGCGTCTCTGTGTGTGGAGTAAAGGTGATCTAGATTTATTTTCCCCCCTCTGGTTACATATTTAACATGTTGATAGAGATTTGGTAGAACTGATTTAAGTTTCCCTGCATTAAAGTCTCCTGCCACTAGGAGCGCCTCCTCTGGGTGAGTCATTTCCTGTTTGCTTATTTCTTTATACAGCTGACTGAGTGCGGTCTTAGTGCCAGCATCTGTCTGTGGTGGTAAATGAACAGCCACGAAAAGTATAGCTGAGAACTCTAGGTAAGTAGTGTGGCCTGCAATTTATCACAATATACTCTACTTCAGGCGAGCAAAATCTAGAGACTTCCTTAGATTTTGTGCACCAGCTGTTGTTTACGAATATGCACAGACTGCCCCCCCTCGTCACACTCCCATAACAGAGTGTGCTGTTCTATTCTGCCGGTGCAGCGTGTATCCCTGATAGCACTGAGCTATGACACTCTGGAAAGTATGCCACTTCACATTTGCCAAATGAATCAAATTGGTTTGGACACACGGAGCAGAAAATAACTTCTATCTGTCTTGTATTGTTGTCACCAAGCAATGCAGATCAGGGTGATCTTTGTGCTTCTTATTCTGGGGGGAAAAAATTCTTACATTTCTGTTTGCGTTTCAGAGACATACGGAACAATGAGATCTCTTGGGCCATTGAGGATTCCATTGGTGTGTTTGTTGGAACGAAGAAGCTGAACACATTGTAAGGGTGTTCTGCATAATATAATACTTTTGTTGCTATGGATACTGATATTGGCAGAATATTTGTTGGCATATTTAATCTGTTTATTCCCCATGATTCTACAGCAGAACAATATTAAATCTATCACAAAGGAAGCCTTTGAGAGTCTGGAGGAACTAGAGCACTTGTAAGTACCTCCATAGCCAAGCCACTCTGAGGGATGGTTGGTCTCCATTAAGACGATTCAGCAGCTAACACTTCAAGACCGAGATAGATGTTTCTGATTACCCCAGTGCATCTGTTTTATTGTGCTTTTATCATAAGATGCTACTTTGATAGTGTCATGGTGCTAACGCAGCACTTCATTCATATTTATTTTCACCAACAGGGACCTGAGCAAGAATGGGATCGTGTCCATCCACCTTGATTCGATGTCTCACATGAACTTAAAAGTGTTGTGAGTAAGAAGTACTAATTTCTGAGGTGGTGTCTTGGGAGTCCTTGTGGCATTTTTTACAATATTTTCTGTGTAGAATACATTCACAAATTCAAGAATGATGGAATAATGCGATATTATGACTGTGTCCTGTCCTCAGTTTTCTGAACACTAGCAGCCTGCTGTGTGACTGCCAACTGCAGCGGCTGAGCCCATGGTTGACTGACAACCGCTTCCTGCAGTCTGTCTCCGCTACGTGTGCTCACCCTGCCAGCCTGCTGGGCCGTAACGTCCTGTCTGTCAGCCAGGAGGAGCTGGTCTGTGGTCAGTCACCTAGCTACCATGGTTTATCTAGTCTGGACCAGATCTCACGTACTGGAACAATTATCCCATAACTTATTTATTTAATATCATGGCCCCCTCTGTCCACTATTTCCCACAGATGACTTCCCAAAGCCCCGGATCACTGACCACCCTGAGACCATCACCGCCCTGCGTGGGACCAATGTGACTCTGAGCTGCCTGGCATCCAGCAGCAGTGACTCCCCCATGGCCACGGCCTGAAGGAAGGACGGGGAGGTGCTGTACGATGCAGAGGTGCAGAATTGCGCCCGCTACCAGGAGGAAAGCTGTTCTACACCACCGTGCTGTATCTCCTCAACTTCACAGACGAGGGATGCTACCAGTGTGTTGTCTCAAACCACTTTGGCTCTAAGTACTCTAACAGGGCCAAGCTCACAGTCAATAGTGAAGAGACTTTTGGTTTTCTCTCCTGAAGAGTTTTTACTGACTAATATCTGACTTGTTCCTTGGCATTTAACTGTTAAAGTTCGAGCTTGCGTGGTTGTTTTGATAGACATCTATTGAAAGCTGTCTTCAACCATTTCTTAACTTCTTTATTTTAATTTCCCATCTCCCTCAGAGCTGCCGTCCTTTCTGAAGACTCCGATGGACCTGACCATCCACACGGGCACCATGGGCAGGCTGGAGTGTGCTGCCGAGGGTCACCCATCACCCCAGATCGCCTGGCAGAAAGATGGGCACAGACTTCCCTGCTGCCCGGGAGAGAAGGATGCACGTCATGCCAGACGATGACATCTTCTTCATTGCCAATGTAAAGACAGAGGATATGGGAGTGTACAGCTGCACAGCCCAGAACGCTGCAGGGAGCATGTCTGCCAACGCTACACTCACTGTGCTAGGTGAGCTTCATTCTTACCTGCCCCGCATAGTTTACTGACCTTAGTGTTTCTTTATGAATCACATCTGTTTAGAATTTGATAAATGATCGTTGAATGTGAACTACTGTATGTTAAATGTAAATCTCTCTCCTCCCAGAAACTCTGTCCTTCATGCGTCCCCTGGACGACAGGACGGTAAGCTCGTGGGGAGACTGCAGTGCATCGCAGGCGGAAGCCCAGCACCCCGCCTCAACTGGACCAAGGATGACGCGCCCCTGGTCCTCACCGAGCGACACTTCTTTGCCGACACCAACCAGCTCCTCATCATCGTCGGACACAGGGAAGTACACGTGCATCATGTCCAATACGCTGGGCACGGAGCGCGGCCACATCTACCTCAGCGTGTCTCCCAACTGCGACACTGCGGGCGGCTACGACCAGGATAGCTGGAACACGGTGGGCATCGTGGTGATCGTGGTGGTCTGCTGCGTGGTGGGCACCTCGCTGGTCTGGGCCATCGTCATCTACCACATGCGAAGGAAGAGCGAGGACTACAGCATCACCAACTCAGGGGAACAGGCTACAGGGGAACAGGCTACAAGGGAACAGGCTACAAGGGAACAGGCTACAAGGGAACAGGCTACAAGGGAACAGGCTACGTCCACAAGGGAACAGGCTACGTCCACAAGGGAACAGGCTACGTCCACAAGGGAACAGGCTACGTCCACAAGGGAACAGAAGGGAACTTTAACTATACTTACTTCCCAGATTCACCATCCATCTCCTTCATCTGTGGCCCTTTCATCTGTGGACATTACAATGTTATTATCTGTTTTTGTACTCAGTCCAATTGTTATTCTGATATATTTTTTAGGGGGTAGATCAGCTTAATATTGCAGATGGATTTTGGGTTATCAATGTAATTGTTTGCATCATTTCTAATCCCCCTTTTATTTTTGCGGTGATAAAAAAAAAAAAAAAAACACTTTTTTTTTTCGCCCAACCCTACCATCCCTACCCTGATTGGAGTAAACTAACGGACATTACTTCATTTAGTTAAATATGCATGTATTCCTAATTTCCTCTTTCTACCAATATTGCCCTAAAAATCAGTACTTTACCCAAGAGTATGACAATATTTCCCATTGACTGATCGTGGTTTTTCAGATCCCCTAACAATACAGTTTGCAGGTCCATCTGAACTCTGACATTATGACGTTACAACCATTCCTGGACCTGACTCCAAAAGCGAACCACCGATTGACAGAAAAGATTATGTATTGACTCTGTTTCCTCATGGCAAAGTCTGCACAAGGCTGACTGTTCAATGACTCATATATTGAGCATTCTTCTTTTTAGCAAGTATTTTATGTAATAGCTTATATTGAAACGAATGGATTGATGTCAATTATTGGTATTTATATATCAGTTCATAGATCTGTTCCCAACTAACTTGAACTTATTCAGAATTTTAAATGGCGGGTCAACCATTGCACCTGACCAGTGAAAAGAAGGTGGAGTGAGTCACCATCCTCTTTGTGTGTGCTACAGTGACACAGGCAGCGAGGTGTACACCGAGGCCAACGGGATGCTGCACTGCCGCGTGGGCACTCTGTTCATGGGACAAAGCATCTTCCATCCTGGGCCGCCCCGTGAGGGACTGGTTGTGGTGTCGACAGGTCGGTTTAGTTATGAGAACCAACAAACAACTTATTCATCTCTTGTATGTATCCTCTTAAATGGCTTTTTCATCAGTTTGTTGAAAGGCTTTGCTGAAAGGTCTATGTCTCCATCAGATAGTTGGGTTTGTTATAGAGCAAGAGTTTGATGAAATAGATTGTCCTCAACAGGTGGTGCAGGGCTGCTGGTCATTGCTCGGACTGCTACGACAACGCTAACATGTACTCTCGGACCCGGGAGTACTACGCCTACCTGGCCAAGGATGACCCCCTGGACAAGGGTCTCTCTGGCATCATGGCCCACCTTCCCAAGGAACCCTATGGGGAGCAGAGAGGCCAGCATGAGGACACAGCCCTGGAGAGGACTCCTCAGTCTTCCTCACCAGCCACAACTCCTCAGTCTTCCTCAAGAAGAGGCTGAGCAAAGCCCTCTGGCCCCCGGAACAACACTATAGCACCGGTGAGAGATCAGCTACAGACTGTCTGAAAGACCTTAGTGGCATGCATGTCAACAGTGAGCTCACAGAGATATGTTTGGAAAGTGATCTCACAAACCTGATATCTAACAGTGACCTCAGACATACTGTGAACTGACAACGAACTGACCCATGAATTCTAAACCGTGAGCTCGCAGACTTTCAGACACCGACATGTTCAAGTCTATGAGCTCCTCTTTATGGATGCATATCCTTTCTGTTGAGTAATGTAAGCATTTCACTGTAAGGCCTGTTGTATTTGGCACATGAGACAAATACAATTAATTTGTTTTTATTTGATGTCTGTTTAGTCTCTGCAGATGTTCCCCCCCAGGTTGTTTTGAGGCAAAGGGGAGGACTTGTCTACAGTGCCACGACCAGGTCTGTCACAGCACCCAGTGACTGTGCACACAACTCCCTATGCATCTTCAGTTGCTGAGGGAGGGGAGGGGAGGAGTGTGGAGGTGGAGCTCTCTCTTCCTCAGAGCACACAGTACCACAGAAGTGCCTCTTATATGACTACGTCTCAGGAGCACATCCAAGCCCCCACAGAGCTCTGCCAAACCACTCTGCCAAAAATACTTTCTTGTATATTTAGATTATTTCAGTCACGCAGATACTTTGCTACTATGATTTTGAAAAAGGACCATATCTAGGGCTTGAGAACTGAACAGGGGAATGATGCCCCCTGATTCCCTCCACCCCCCCTTCCTCCCTCTCATTCTAGAGGAAGCTATGAATGTTTGTGTCAAAGAGCCATGTTGGATGCTGCCTTTTTGAGTTTTAAGATGTCACACATTTGAACGTGCTCTCATGACGTACTGTCTGGAAGGTGGAATGGCAGCAGTGTTGATGGATGCCCCAGTTATTGTGCTTTCTGCTTGCAGATGCCACATTTTTTGGTACAGTCTTGTTGGAGCAGCCTTAGTGATTTAAGTTACAAGTCTAGGACATAGCTTCCTCTCGTCCAGGACTAGAGGGGTCTAAGAGATCCCAGTTGTTTCTTGTTCAGCAGTGAGTGGTACATACCTATAGGATCACTGAATGAATCCCCCCCTCTAGCCATCCGTATTGACTGTAATCGTCTACTATTATGCAAACCCAGAGACAATGACACTAGATGTGTGTGAGATGTAATTTTCACCTATTATCTATGTCTCTTAAGCTAAGATTGTTTTGCCTTGGGTCAAAGAGGCAGTCGTACCGATAGTTACTCATGTTTTTTTTTTGTATGAAAACACACTATCGAAGCAAAGAAAATATTGGGTATTGCACATTATTTTGATAATCATGGTTCAGGTGGCCTCTTTAATGGCCATCTTTCAGATGGTTTTCAACAGGCATTCTCAGTAACCCTCCATCGGGTAACCCTATGGTTTCTAATCACTTATATGCACTGATCATTTCCTCTCAAAAGCTTATTTTACAGGCACTTACCTCATATGTGGTGTGTTTTATTATGCAGTGTGTATGCCTTTACCCCCAATTTCATCAATACTGGCCAGATTTAACCTTGGTACTGTGAAGAATGTATTGTATGGATTTAAACATTTATGTCTATTCACAACTACTTCCCTCAAACTCTAAGAAGGTAGTTGGAATTATTTTGGTCCTACCCTGCAGTAAGTTAGATTTGTTTTTTGTGTGTATGTCAGAATTTTTGTAGTCACTCCAGGGTGATTCCTAACTTGAGATGGTAGATTTCCTTAACATTGTGGAAAGCAAGTGAGGATTTGGCCCAAAATGTTGGTACAAATGTAATCTAGCTAAAACCAAGATGTTTAAGGGTTGTCTTTCATTTAAATCACACCTGTTTCCTTTGCTCACATAAAATAATAGTTTTGGCAATGGAACATGGATACTTCAGAATAAGATGTAGATGTGTGAAGGCTATACAAACAAACAAAGATACTACATGAAGATTGCCCTGACAGGTTTGGTTGAATCTGTCCTTTAGTCATTCTTTTTCACATTTTTTTAAATCTCACAATTATTGCACTTCCGATTCAGCCAAACATGATGGCATTTCTTCTCTCTCGTGTGCACTTTCCCTTTTACGTGTATGTCAACTACTATGCTTTTATTCCTGCCTCTACCATATTGACAGTTATACATTTCCATGTAGGATTGTTTCTTAGTTACACAATGCATTCATGCTAAAATCGTAACTTTTTGATAAGACATTCCGTGTGACTTTGCTTGATAATGCATCTGGTACATTTTCATATTTTGAGTTTGATCAAAAAGGACTCCTTTTGTCAATGTTGCAGTTGGTCTCAAACTGATATTTGTGTCTGTGGTACGCGACTTAACAAATTTGCACATGATTCTTGTACACAATTGATTTTTGTTGTGGCTTTTCAAAAGTCCATGGTTTTGAAGTTCTATAAACCAGGTCATCCCTTGTATACCAAAATAAATCATTCCAACCCCATGCCACTGGATTCAATATTGGCATGAATAGAGCTAATACACAGATTACATTTTCTGCTGGATAATTAAAGCATTTCAATTCAAGGTAGTAATTGTTGCTGATAGCTTAATCACTTTTTATTTTATTTGTATTATTATTTTGCGCACTCCATGTATCCGGTAGAAACAGTTCTCTAATCTGAGTCCATCGTGGGTTTGCTCTACTGAATGTTGGATTTTATATTGAACAAAAATATAAAAGCAACATGCAACAATTTCAATGATTTTACTAGGTAACAGTTCATAGAAGGAAATCAGTCAATTTAAATAAGTTAACTAGGCCCTAATTGAAGAATTTCACATGACTGGGCAGGGGTGCAGCTATGGGTGGGCCTGTGAGAGCATAAGCCCACCCACTGGAGCCAGGCCCAGCCAATCAGCCAGATGTGGAGGTCCTGGGCTGGCATGGTTACACATGGTCTGCGGTTGTGTGGCTGGTTGAAAATACTGCTAAATTCTCTAAAGTGACATCTTATGCTTTAGAAATTATCTGGCAACTGCTCTGTTGGACATTCCTGTAGTCAACATGCCAATTGCACACTCCCTCAAATTGAGATATCTGTGGCATTGTGTTGTGACACAACTGAACATTTTAGTGGCCTTTTATTGTACCCAGCACAAGGTGCACCTGTGTAAGCATGCTATTTAATCAGCTTCTTGACCTGCCACACCTGTCAAGTTGATGATTTATCTTGGCAAATAATAAATGCTCACTAACCGGGATGTAAACAAATTTGTGCACAGAATGAGAGAAATATGCTTTTTGTGCATTTGGGAAATTTCTGGGATCTTCTATTTCAGCCCATGAAACATAACACATTACATGTTGTGGTTATTTTTGTTCAGTGTGTGTATATATGGATTTGTATACTGACTGTTTTTTTTTCTTCTAATGGGAGCTCAACTATGTCCACGTGACATGCATTTGTGTTTAAAGCAAACTTTCTTTTTTTTTACCAACCCATCTTTATCTTTGCCTTGTATTGCTGACTGTCTTGTTTTTTTCTTCTCTTTATACCAAAGTTCATCAGTAATGCTCTGGCAATATTTAAAATGCTGCTTGTTTTCTTTGTTATCAAAGTTTTTGTATAGTTGTATATTCTGTAAAAAAACAAACATTTTTGTTTCTTGATATGTAGCTATCATTAAACCAATCACAAATGTGATCATTCTGGCCATATGTGGTTTAAAATGTACTATGTGGAAATAGGCTTTGAAGAAGTAAGAAAAAAAAGGTCAATAGTCAAGCCATCTGCGATGAGTCCATGCCAACCTTAAGGTAATCATATTTTCACGGATCTTGGTCTTAAGTCCCACACCAACACTATTAGGTGCATATATTGCTGCTGTTTAACAGACTATGTAGAGAAGCATCAGAGTTTGACTAATCATTGAGTCGTTGTGCTTTTCAGGGTGGGTAGAACAGAACTGGGTGTAAGTGAGTCAATTCCTAGACCTCACCAAAGGCATCATCATGACAGTGCTGCTCACCAGTCAACTAATTATTAAAGACTATGTCCAGGGTGGCATCATCTCACTAACAATTGTGAGATGTGTGTTTGGTATGTTTCATCCAGATAATATATAATAATATATGCCATTTAGCAGACGCTTTTATCCAAAGCGACTTACAGTCATGTGTGCATACATTCTACGTATGGGTGGTCCCGGGGATCAAACCCACTACCCTGGCGTTACAAGCGCCATGCTCTACCAACTGAGCTACAGAAGGACAAATGCTGGTATGCTGAAGCAAGTATTTTGGAACGTGACACACCGTATAGGCTGCACTGCAGAAAGTAAGTTAATAAATATCTGCATGTGTCTGGATTTCTTTTACATTTCTTGACTTCTCTGCCACTACAAAGTGAGTTAACTATCATATGATGCCAGCAATTTATTGAGGTTGATGTAGGCCCATTGTTGTTGAATCAGACTGTCCCTGTCAGTTTAGCAAATAAATATATGTATCACAGTGAAGAGAGTAATGGCAATATGGTCTGATTAAACTATTTACTTTATAACAATATTTTTTATTGAATGAATGTGCCTTACCTTTCCACTTCTGCTGGGTTGAAGTGATATATATATAATAGTCAGAGGGTGGCACTGTGGAGGCAGGGAATAATACACACTAGGATTATAAGCAATTTGTGTCCAAAATTGTATTAATTTTAACAGCAACTGTGTAGCCCGTATTTAGTTCCCTATTATCCATTACAGGATTCAACCTCCACCCAAATAATTATGCCATGCAATAAGTGTAGGCCTGGTCTGTATTGAGAGCAAGAATGCAAAATGTATTTTTTTTTTGCTAAAATTTAAGGATGTATAAAGGGGTTATACGTAGTTTATACAAACTAAGTTATTAGTTTATAACACTGATGTATTTGTGCAGTTTTTTGTCTGATTGTTTTGCTGACATATGCCATCTTATGTGTTGGCAAAACATTTATACAGTTATACACCACTTTACCGTTGCGTTATCTAGCCTACTATTATACAAGACTGCTAAAGTGACCCACTATAATGTGTATGCAATAATTTTTAGTGTTCATTCTGCTACTATACACCGAGGGATGGAGCCCGTGTAAAAGGGTGTTGATTTGAGCGGAGCGCAATGACATCTGCATAAATGGGCGTTCCGGGATTCGCGCATTTTGCTTGGCGCTGCCACTGTGCCAGGTGTGTTTAACCTGTGGCCAGGGATGCAGTCGCGCTTGTCATCATCAAAATGTGTGGGATGCGAACTACGACCTAGAACGAGAATAAATTACCATTAAGTGAATGCTGTGATAACGACACCAGCAGTTTTCCGTCACAGGTATAAAGGCACTCTCGTTGACGCACTAAATATACGGCTTCCGATGTCCCAAATCTCCGAGAAGATTTGTCTCTCACGCAGTCTATGGTGAGGTGAGTGGATACCTTGTTTTGACAACTTCCATCCAAAGGTTTAGGAGAATAACAAGAACCAACCTGTGATAAGGTGATGGGGAGGCTGAAACACATTGATGCATTTATGCAGGCACTGTATTGCTGTCGTATTTACTGTTTTACGCACAAAGACCATTGGGAGTTTTGCAATATTACGGACGTGTTTTCAGTGGAATAGCCAGCTCATGTAGCCCGAATAGTGAAATATTTTCTCCTGCATTAGTGCTTGTGAAACAAAGCAAATCCAAAGATACCCGTTCAGATCAGTGACGAACCACATCAAAAATATACAATATGTCCAGAACGCTGAAAAAGAAGAAACATTGGTCCAGCAAGGTGCAGGAGTGTGCTGTGTCATGGGGAAGCCTCGGAGAATTCGGCAATGTGGTGGAGGTGCTGGGGGGTGCTGAACACGGAGAGTTCCCTTACCTGGGCCAGATGAAGTTGGATGTGATGTTGTGCCACGTCGGTACAATGCCCTATTTCGGTGACGTTTTGTTGGAGATCAACGGAACACCCGTCAGTGGACTTACAAACCGCGACACGCATGCTGTCATTCGCCACTTTCGGGAGCCCATTCGTTTGAAGACCGTCAAACCAGGTGCGTCCTCTTTTTTACTTAAAGTATTTGATATACAAAAGTGGCTTCACTACATTCGCCTACATATGCTCCATGCCAGAGTAGTCAACCAACTAACATTACCAGTTGAATAATTGTGTGTAATAATTTTTTTATAAGTAAGTACATATTTTATGGTGGTATTTACCATTTATTATATCACTTTATTTTTTTTGTCTCGGATAACAAAATGGCATACTTGCGGTGTCCGGTAATTATACCGGTTGTTCTAGCTATAATTCAATGTGAAATGTCGTGCCCTTTTATTATTCCTACATATTTCTTGGAGTGATTACACTGTCATACAGAGGAGGCAGTGTCCATCCCTTACTGGGGCTTTGAGCGTTGGTCAAGTCTGCTTTCTGATATTGATAAATGCCAATGCCTCTCACATTGCTGGTTGTGATGTGAGTGGCATGGCAAGTAATTTAACCCCACTGTACAGACATGATCCCCTACCTGTAGCAAGACTCCTTTTATTGAAGCAATAACAAAGTGGCCACCCGGCCTGTGTGTTGGTAAAAAGTTGAGGGATATGCCTGGAGAATCAAATCAAATCAAAGTTTATTTGTCACGTGCGCTGAATACAACAGGTGTAGACCTTACAGTGAAATGCTTACTTACAGGCTCTAACCAATAGTGCAACAAAGGTATTAGGTGAACAATAGGTAGGTAAAGAAATAAAACAACAGTAAATGTAACTACTGTCAAATTCATAGACAGAGCTATGGATGCAAGGACTGAAAATCCATGATATCAACATTATAGTTTTAACTGTGTTTTGAGGCTATACAGGTTTGTTTATATTTGCTTACAGTCATTGATGTAAACAAGCTTTTATTTTGGGCTCAGAGCCCTATACTATGAATCAGGTTTGAGAGGACTTAGCTAGGTAACTTTGGTCAACTCTGTGTTCAACTCGAGACAACCTGTACCACAAAAGTGGCTCACCTTTTAGCCAGGTAAATTTCTATGACAACGAATCCTTCAGAACTAACCTGCTGCAGGAATACGACTGAGGAATACGACTGTTGAATTATTTTATGAATCCAATGTTTTTTGTGTGTAGTATATTTTTTTATAATACATTATACATTTAGTTAAAGACAGGATTTACTCTCCAAACTGTACATTTTTTGCCTGATTTTGTATTTAGAAATTTGCTAAAGGCTGGCTGACAGCTGCAGCCAACCATAGACCTATAATCAATAGATGGCAGTTCCCATTCAGTTCAAGCCTGGCAGCCATTGCTATCGTACGCATGAGTTGTTTAAAGGTGCACTGCAGAAATCGCTCCTCCATTTCCTGGTTGCAAAAATTCTAATACTTTGCCTAATTTCAGTTTGTGACAAAACAGGCAGTCATTTTACCATCTAAACCACTGTGGAATATATTTTCCATAACCACATTTTCAAAAACATGTTCAGCTGTTTGAAGCTGTTGTATGAAAACAAAAGTAGAAGACAAAAAATAAACTTAAAAATGTGAAGCATAGAAATGGTGCACATAGAACACGTCTACCACTTCTTAGACTTGCTTTCAATGAGAGTGACAGATCTATAACTCACATTTCCTATGTGAATTTGGTCAGGTCACCGAAAAAGTTACATATTGTAGATTTAACAGTCAAATTGCCAGGGTTAGAGGTTCCAAAACCCTTCTATGGATTATACATGACCAAAAGTATGTTGCCACCTGCTCATCGAACGTCTCATTCCACAATCATGGACATTCATATGAAATTGGTCCCACTTTCCTGCTATAACAGCCTCCACTCTTCTAGGAACGCTTTCCACTAATGTTGGAGCATTGCTGCCGGGACTTACTTACATTCAGCCATGAGCATTTCTGAAGTCTGGCACTGGTGTTGGGTGATTAGGCCTGGCTCGCAGTCGGCTTTCCTATTCATCCCAAAGCCCATAGTCTGAACCATGAAACACAGCCCCAGACCATTATTCCTCTTCCACCAAGCTTTACAGTTGGCACTTTACAGTTGGCACAACACCATTATGTGAGCTTGTGTTGACTACCACTTCGCGGCTTAGCCGTTGTTGCTCCTAGACGTTTCCACTTCATAATTGCAGCACTTGCAGCTCTAGCTGGGCAGGAATTTGACAAACTGACTTGTTGGAAAGGTGACATCCTATGATGTGCCACGTTGAAAGTCACTGGCCTCTTTAGTCAGGCCATTCTACTGCCAATGTTTGTCTTTGATTGCATGGCTGTGTGCTTGATGTTTAAACACCCGTCAGCTATGGGTGTGGCTGAAATATCCACTAATTTGAAGGGGTGGCCACATACTTTTGCATAAATAGTGTATGTCTATGGCTAGAACATATCAAGCTGTTCCACAGACGAAGCAATAGGAGTTGGAAAAATGTGATTGTGCATAGATAAGCACACCAAAGACTGCATTAATGATAAGTAATAAAATAAAGACTACACTTATAAAAGCCTATTTCACACCATAGCCTGCTGAATTTGCAAGATAACTTATTTGATTTTGGCACAAATGAAAATGTGGCACTGAATCGCCCATGGATTACTGGTACCATCATTTACGTGGCTGCTACTCTGTTTATCATAAATTATATCCTTACCACTATACGTAACTACCTCTATCATTTACTCAAACTGATGTTTCAGCATTGTCTCTGAAGAGTTAGGTGTTCAACTAGCCATGTGCGACATGCATTCACAGTTACAAGCCTCCAAGAGTCTGCGGCAGGCCAACAAGTGGTATCCACCGTTGTAGTACGGATGAAGCCTGACATGGAATGTGAAGCTAACTGAAGCTGGCTAACTTTATTAAAGCCGGAGTAGATCTAGCTTGCTTCGTAGTGTACCACTTCGATGGGGTAGGGTATATCATTAATTGGGAAGTCCAAAAATGGATATAGCAGCTATGGATTCCAGGTTTAAGGGCTATATGCCGGTTTAATCAATTCCTATCTTATGGGCCTAATAAATCCCGGGTTTCTGCAGTCTGTATGAACTCTACGGGCTTCCGATGTCAGCCAGACTGAATGGTTGGCTGGCTGTTTATCTGGTATAGGGGAAGGGGTGCTGTGTGTTTGAATTGAAATACTTAAACAACAACTGAGACTGTGCAAAAGGTTGCATCAGCAGCGTCTGATTTTTTGGCCTCCAGGCCAGTAGCACTGAACATCAGCTGTGTGTGGGAGAGTGAGAGTTTGTGTGTGTCCTCCAATGCATGCCCCCAGAGCTCCTCACACCACACACTATGCCCCACTTATCAAGGTTGATAAATAAAGGGCATGGTAGAGAGAAGGAATCAGCTCAGCCTTTGGCTCGAGGTTCAACTCCCACACTATGCTGTTTTTGTTCTTAAGTTGGTAGTGATGGCAATATTCCTCATCACCTTCTACTTTCATCATCATCACCAGCAGCAACAAAGGCCTGAGCTAACTTTATTATTCTGTGAATGTCTATATGACAGGTGACAGTGAGGGCTTATACTGTCTTGCAGAGACTCCTCCTTAGCAATGTTTGCTGCTACAATGGTCAAATCTCACATAGAAACGCCTGTAACGAACAGCTTTTTGTATGATCAGTATTTGATTCTATGCTGTAATCGTTTCTGTGTGTGTCTTTGCGGACGTGGATGAACACACGTGTGTGCACACAGTGTTTCCTGTGCGGTAAGCTCATGTTTAATTCACACCTTTTGCATAATTGAGGCAGCAGGTGTTTCTGTCTCCATGCTGAGAGGGGCGGTGCGGTACGTAGTGGCGATGGGCCAGGAAGATAAGCTGTGATATAGTGCTAATGGCTGGCGGGAGAGGGGAGAGCAGAGTGTGAGGGGATGAAGCTGACAGAGCTTGGTCCACCAGATGTTCTACTGCTGCTGTTGCCAGGTCCTCTGCTCTCTTTCCCCTGGACCATGGAGCTGGTGGACTTCCTGTATCTGCTGGCAGCTGAAAGGAAGAGCTAGGAGGAGGAGTTGGGAGTGTAGTATAACTGCAGTATTAATCACTTTGTGGGAATTAGGCTGTTTGATAAGTTTTAAATCTTAAGGCATAGCTGTGCTGGAAAGCGTTGGTGGATCAAATCAAATTGTATTTGTTACATGCGCCGAATACAACAGGTGTAGACCTTAGAGTGAAATGCTTACGTACAAGCCCTTAACCAACAATGCAGTTTTAATAAAAATACCTAAAGAAAAATAAGAAAATAAAGTAACAAATAATTAAAGAGCAACAGTAAAATTCACAATCGCGAGGCTATATACAGGGGGTACCGGTACAGAGTCGATGTGCAGGGGCACCGGTTGGTTGAGGTAATATATACATGTAGGTAGCGTTATTAAAGTGACTATGCATAGATAATAATAGAGTAGCAGCAGTGTTAAAAAGGGGGGAGGGAAATGCAAATAGTCTGGATAACCATTTGATTAGATGTTCAATAGTCTTATGGCTTGGGGGAGAAGCTGTTTAGAAGCCTCTTGGACCTAGACTTGGCGCTCCAGTACCGCTTGCCGTGCGGTAGTAGAGCGAACAGTCTATGAATTTGGTGGCTGGAATCTCTGACAATTTCTAGGGCCTTCCTCTGACACCGCCTGGCATAGAGGTTCTGGATGGCAGGAAGCTTGGCCCCAGTGATGTACTGGGCCGTACGCACTACCCTCTGTAGTGCCTTCCAGTCGGAGGCCAAGCAGTTGCTGTACCAGGCAGAGATGCAACCAGTCAGCATGCTCTCGATGGTGCAGCTGTATAACTTTTTGAGGATCTGAGGACTCATGCCAATTTTTTTCAATCTCCTGAGGGAGAATAGGTTTTGTTCACAATCATCTCCTTAGTCACATTGAGGGAGAGGTTGTTGTCCTGGCACCACACTACCAGGTCTCTGACCACCTCCCTATATGCTGTCTCATCGTTGTTGGTGATCAGGCCTACCACTGTTGTCATCTGCAAATTTGATGATGGTGGCACATAGAGCCAAAGGCAAGAACCTGTGGCACGTGTGCATTTTATTCAATAGAGAATGTGATTAAACTGGGGAATGCTTTTATTAAAAGCTACAGAAATATGCATGTATCATGAAACTTTTGCTTTAATAAATGTATGTTTCTGCAGGTTCCACCTAGGGATTAGAATTCATGATGGAAATGTTGAGAGATGGTGAGTGTACTACACTGCTTTACCTCCTCTGTTCAGTGTTGCTGCATATCACCTACATATAATCACTGCAGAAAAATAAATTGTCTTTCAGTCCCTAATCACACCTATAGGTGTCATGCCCTGATGAACACATTCATTCAATTTCAAAGCCTTTATGTGCCCAAATGAGATGACCAACCACATCTCTGTAATGGTATGCATGCTGTATTTGTCTACAGTGGGTCCCTCTAATGAGTGGACTGAAGGCAGTGGAGCAGCCTGGCTCTCACAGCCCTGTCTCTCACACACACCACCATATTTCACATGACCTGCTGATTACAGCAATGTGAGTGGATCCTGTTCTCCACCTTGTAATGGTATCCGATGGAGAGGTTGGGCGTGGGTTAATCACGTTAATGGATAACTC
The DNA here is from genome assembly GCF_021184085.1 of Oncorhynchus gorbuscha. Lineage (NCBI taxonomy): Eukaryota > Metazoa > Chordata > Actinopteri > Salmoniformes > Salmonidae > Oncorhynchus > Oncorhynchus gorbuscha. Next base: position 54,705,592 of record NC_060190.1, read on the forward strand.
CATATCTATCTGGAAAGTGGCTCTAGAGTCTTGATAAAGCAGGACCTGTCATTGGAATGAGATTTGTGTTGGTCGTTTGCCTAGAAAAATGGAGAGGACACACAAGCTGAGAGGCCCTCTGGTCAGGCACACATCTGGCTTCTGCTTTAGCTGGGTCGTTCCACCAACTTGGTGCCTTAGCATTCTGTCATAAAGAGCACATGTTCAACTTCACAATAAAAACACATTTTCCCATCTCAAGAATTAAAAAATAAATACAGTGCCAGTCAAAAGTTTGAACACACCTAGTAATTCAAGGGTCTTTCTTTATTTGTACTATTTTCTACTTTGTATAATAATAGTGAAGACATCAAAACTATGGAATAACACATATGAAATCATGTAGTAACCAAAAAAGTGTTAAACAAATCAAAATATATTTTAGATTCTTCAAAGTAGCCACCCTTTGCTTTGATTACAACTTTGCACACTCTTGGCATTCTCTCAACCAGCTTCACCTGGAATGCTTTTCCAACCATCTTGAAAGAGTTCCCACATATTCTGAGCACTAGTTGGCCCCTTTTCCTACACTCTGCTGTCCAACTCATCCCAAACCATCTCAATTGGCTTGAGGTTGGGTGATTGTGGAGGCCATGATATCTGATGCAACACTCCATCGCTCTCCTTCTTGGTCAAATAGCCCTTACACAGCCTGGAGGTGTGTTTGGTCATTATCCTGTTGAAAAACAAATGATAGTCCAACTAAGCGCAAACCAGGTGGGATGGTGTATCACTGCAGAATGCTGTGGTAGGCATGCTGGTCAAGTGTGCCTTGAATTCTAAATAAATCACTGACAGTGTCACCCACAAAGCACCATCACACCACATCCATGCTTCATGGTGGGAACCACAAATGGGGAGGTCATCTGTTCACCTACTCTGCGTCTCACAAAGCCACAGTGGTTAGATCCAAAAATCTCAAATTTGGACTCATCAGACCAAAGGACAGATTTCCACCGGTCTAATGTCCATTGCTCAAGTTTCTTGGCCCAAGCAAGTCTCTTCTTATTATTGGTGTCCTTTAGAAGTGGTTTCTTTGCAGCAATTTGACAATGAAGGCCTGATTCACGCAGTCTCCTCTGAAAAGTTGATGTTGAGATGTGTCTGTTACTTGAACTCTGTGAAGCATTCATTTGGGCTGCAATTTCCGAGGCTGGTAACTCTAATGAACGTATCGTCTGCAGTAGAGGTAACTCTGGGTTTTCCTTTCCTGTGGCAGTCCTCATGAGATTCAGTTTCACCATAGCGCTTGGTGGTTTTTGCAACTGCACTTGAAGAAACTTTCAAAGTTCTTGAACTGTTCCGTATTGACTGACCTTCATGTCTTAAAGTAATGTGCAGGGGCACCGGTTAGTTGATCGGCTCCAACGCATTAAGAAGGAAAGAAATTCCACAAATGAACTTTTAACAAGGCACACCTGTTAATTGAAATGCATTCCAGGTGACTACCTCATGAAGCTTGTTGAGAGAATGCCAAGAGTGTGCAAAGCTTTCAAGGTGTAACACTTTGTTTTGGTTACTACATGATTCCATATGTGTTATTTTATAGTTTTGATTTCTTCACTATTATTCTACAACGTAGAAAATTGTAAAAATCAAGAAAAAGACTTGAATGAGTAGGTTTGTCCAAACTTTTGACTTGTACTGTATATACATGTACTTATAGTAAGTGTTGACCGTAACAACAGAGTTGGCGATTTCATCTTAAATCATCCCTAAATCCCCTTGTGACAGGGAGTGGCAATTGAATGCAAGCTTCAGAAAAAAAATACTACCTCTCGATCTATGGGTAACAGGGTTAAATGTGTTTTGCTCGACCTGTTGAGAAAATGGTGCAAAATAATTATAAAAAAGCAATAGTTTCACCATTTTAAAACAAGAGTTCAGTTCACGTAACAGGGTTGACCTTAAAATGAGGGACAGATGTTAATGAATCACTAATCACATGAAAGAAATAATGATCTTCAGAAATGACTGTCAAAGCAACAAAATAACTAGGGTTTTGCAATGGTTGTGAAACTTTGAGATTAATTCAGTAAGTGGGTTGAAATCTTCCTAGAAGTTACACTGAAGTGTGGCACTTTAGCAAGCCTTTATTCATTTAAAAGATCAGCTTTATTGAATTCTCCATGTAGTCAATATTAAAGGGCACTTCATTTAATAATAAAGGCTTTTAAAATGCAAATATTGGTTCACAATTTCTATCTAGAATATCGAAGGCACTCTATTTGTAGAACGACCCAGCTGGAGAGAGCGTGTTGAGCTGAGCTAGCCACTCCCAAACTATGCCACCGCTGCTGAGATCCTATTGATCTCACTTGCAATGAGAACTCTGACAACATAGAGGTAGAGAGCTTAGTGGGCTAGATATGTACATCAGTCAACGTGATGTGAAAAGCATATTGAGGTCCTGCAGGCCCAGTACAGTTATATGCATCTTCATCAAGCATCACACATCTGATAGAGCTTGTCTTGTGATTAGGGTTGCAAAGGGAGTGTATATTACTGGACACTTTTGAAGTTTACCAGTAAACTACCAGCATTTTGGTAACTTTCAAGGTATTTTTGGACTTTTCTAAAATGATATTAGTGGCCTTCTTGGGTACTTCAGATTATCACAGGTGTCTATAATATCTGGTGCTCTGTGTGGCCTTATCACATTTAAAATATAAAATCATTAAATAACATTTTAAAACACAAAAAAATAATGACAAATCTGTAAAACATTATCCTAAATATAAACCATCAACTTTGTGAATACCATTGGTGTTTAAATACATTAAATTATATATGAATAAATGTTTTAAGTTATTCTAGTATAAATTGCCAAAGTTATCTTAGATTGCCATAGATTACCTGTTTTAATGACCAAAATTACACAATAACTTTTGGTAAATTACCCGTAGCTCTGCAACCCTAGCTGTGTTCCTAGCAGCAGGCGCTGATGATGATTACAATGGGTCCCAGTATGTGGATCTAATCTTCTACAAATAGCATGTTTGAAGCACTTTGTCACATCGTTATTCAGAGACTACTACCAGCAGGCCACTAACACTGTAATCACCAACATCCGTGCCACAGAGGGACATCAGGAACTAAGAAGGTTGCTGCTGCTGTCGCAATGCTAGAGCATGACAATAAGTTGTGCAAGTGTTTCTCCATGCCTGAAGTGTCCCAACCTGATCAAAATTTCCTCATGAATTACTATCTCTTTATTTATCTTTCTTTATTTCTCTCGCACACAGTCACTCTCTCTCTCTCACACACACACACACACACACACACACACACACACACACACACACACACACACACACACACACACACACACACACACACACACACACACACACACACACACACACACACACACACACACACACACACACACACACACACACACACACACACACACACACACACACACACTTGCCCCCCCCCCCCTCTATTTGCTTTATTCTTGGAGAATAAACTGCACACCAGCAACCAGTTGTTCAGGAAAAGTTGTGATTGCTATCTGAACGAGGGGAAGGCGAAGTAATGATCACTGAATGTGTGGGCAATGTTCTTCCCCAGAAGCATGACAGTCTTCTGTAGTCTACTTCAATCACCAAGGATACCCATTCACACAAAATACCTTTCTTTAAACATCCTGCTCACTTCCTGTTTTTACTTCTTTTACCATCTGCGACCAGAGCCTTAGGCTGCCGCTAGGCACTCACTATTGGCTTACCTCACACAGCTAGCCTACATCCCCGTCCTTCCCAGAACACTCCCCTCTCATCAGACATAATCTAAACATCTCAGTTTACAACACAACCCAGTCTCGCATGCAATGGTCTGTGTATGTCGTGGCGGGGAAGAGTAAGACGGTACAACAAAAACAAACAAGCGTGAAGTCTATTCTAACCCTACTCCTAGTGCTCAATAATTCATTTAGGAGAGGCAGCTACTCTGTAGACTCTCCCCTGTGTGTGTGGTGCGTACTGGTGGTATTACAGTACATTGCGGTCCCTAGTGCTGTCTAATTAGTCCCACCATAATCAAATTGGTGTTGCTCTCACTCTCCAGCATCGCCTTGGAATAGAAAACATGGGGAAAAGGAGGCTTATAGTCTGTGAGGATAGGGTGACGGCTGAAGCTTCTACGTTAGGATTGGATGATGGCTGGAGCTTCTACGTTAGGATTGGGTGACGGCTGAAGCCTCTACGTTAGGATTGGATGATGGCTGGAGCTCCTGAGAACGATTGGCTTATAGTTATAGCTTCTGTGTGAAGATTTGACGGTGACTGATGGCTTGATCCACAGTGTGTGTAGATTTACTGGAGCTGCTCCTATATGGAACTGGTTGTATTCTTAATCACTGAAATAGAACGAAGGAAGATTTTACAATATTACAGGCACAATGCAGCCTCCATAGAGGCATAATTTGTTCATCTTTATTTGATGTAAGATTTAATTGGTTATGGATTGGCTGATGGCATAATTGGCCTGTCAAGCATCCTGTCAGCAGCCATGTGCAAGGATATATAGTAAGGCGCTGGGGCTGCTGGGATATCACAGTCCTCCAGTGCCTGGGGAATCACATGTAACAGTGATGACATTCATAGGTCACAATGTCACTGTTTTAATGAGCAATGAGAGAGAGGATGGAGGAGGGGGGGGGACACAGATGAATAGGATATACCAACAACATAATCTCACAAATCCCTGCTCTATTAGATGAAGACATTATGGGAAATTGCATGATCACCCTATGCAATGAAATCCCTCCCAGTAAGAGCACCTTCTCTTTGTATTGTTCTGGATCACATTGTCACATGAACTAACAATGTTTGATAGTGTGAGTACATTTTGTCTGATTTCAGACCAAGAGTCCTGTGTCTGTTTGCCCTCTGACTCTCTCTATGCGATGGCTCACTCTCTCCCTCTCCCTCAATCTCAATTTTTTTTGGAAGGTCCGCTCTCTGCTTCTCTTTCTCTCTGTCTTTCTCAGTCAGCATAGATGACATAGCTAATAGCTGCTGTATTTTCCAATTTGATTGATTCTACATGTCACGGATTGTGATGTATAACCACGCTGCTTTGTCCTGCAGCAGTGCATCTGGTTCTAATGGAATAATTTACTGAAATATCACCATCATTCATCCTGTATTTTAGAATAAACATAACATAATAAAGTGTAGTCACCAGGGTTGGTCCTTATCGAGTTGGGTTGAGTGATGGGTCTGCGTCACTGGTTTTGAGTGATTCCTCACGAAACAGGACTAAAGAATACCATTATTTGGGGGATCTTCACAAAATATTATCCATAGAATGGTCCATTGGAGGAAGGATTGTTCACATACAGTATATTTGACATTTGTTGAAAAATATTAACATGAATATTGAAAGATCATCATTTTTGATTTGGCTAGTTTTTCAATATGTTGTTGAACATAATATACTCCTGAAATAATATCAAAGTTCCAGTTCCAGAGTGGGATCTCTGCACCTTGTTGAGTTATGATCCAATTTGTAAGCATTACCAACAGACTGAATGTGAAAATGGATTCAAAATGGTTGCCCGCTACTGGTGATTTGCAGGATGTGAAATGATAGAAGTTAAAGGAGCGCTGTGATTGGTTACATTGCCTACTATGCCAATTTCTCTGTATTAAATGGTGCATAACTTTAAAACTAGCAGAGATCGCACTCTGTAACTTTGATATATCCATAAAGTATATTATGTTCTACTAATATATAGAAACATTTGCCAAATCAAACATGACATTTTTTCAATACTCATGTTAATATTTTTTCAATATTCATAAATTGATGTAAACAATTATAATATTGAAATAAAAGTACTACTCATATTACAGGCAAACAGGAAAGCTAAATATGACACACATTTTAGCTTTGTAGCACCTACAGATTAACTATTATGGAGTCTTATAGGAGGCCCGGGTATGTCCAAAAATGTCATATGCCAAGTTTGATTAATTATTTCTCAATTATAATTTTAGATACAAATTGCGATGTCAACTATCATTCTTCCAAAGGACCATTCTATGGATAAAAATGTTTGGGCACCTCTCTGACTGTTTCTCTACAGTCACTGACCCAAACACTCCCATCATGAAGGACATTTTCTTTGTTCAACAATGAGCTCCAGCCGCTTTAGGAACAACTGTAATTGATTCTCCCCTTAAGCATGGGCCAGAGATGTGAGATGTCACTATAGCCACTACTGACTAACTACCCAGACCAGAGTGTCACTTTTAATCCAGCAGCATTTATTATTATGTCCCATCCCCATTGGTGTTCATCCACTGGAAGATGAACTCAGGCCACCTTTAAATCGCTCCAAGGTAATGGCCTGGACATTACTGTGCTCTTTTAAAGGAACATAGCCACCAGCTTAGTTTTTTGACTTTGGCCAATTGATAGGCCGTTATAAACATCAGCCATGGAGAGATTTCTTGTGTGTGTGTGTGTGTGTGTGTGTGTGTGTGTGTGTGTGTGTGTGTGTGTGTGTGTGTGTGTGTGTGTGTGTGTGTGTGTGTGTGTGTGTGTGTGTGTGTGTGTGTGTGTGTGTGTGTGTGTGTGTGTGTGTGTGTGTAGGGGTGTGTAGGGGTGTGTGTGTGTGAAGCTTGTGATGGGAAACCTGCCAGTGATACAGCTCAGTGTGGCGATGATGATGTTGATGATAGGAGTGGGCCAGGGAGGGAGATGGCTCTCTCAGGGTTAGTGCCAGGGCAGTGTTAATGTGTGTGTGTATCCAGGCAGGCAGTACACACATTGGGGAGAGTTGCATTGCAACTAGCGTTAGCACAATGAGTACTTAGCACCTCTCAATAGAGTGCCGGACATAATTTGCAAACTGATTCTACATGTAGAAACCAGAGAAAATGCCAGGCATCAGACACCTACCGTCAGCAAGCGAACGAAGAGCGAACAAATGGCAGATGAACGGTAGGTTGTCGTCCAGAGCGATGTGTTTTCTCTATTACTGGCTGCGTGTTGATGAATGCCAATGAGACCATACAGGGCCAAGGCAGCGGCAGAGCCTCAGACTGACTGAAGAGTCCTTTATAGGATGACATGGGCTCCCAGAGCCTCACATCCAGGAGCACTGGGCTTTTCTCTTACCCCCATAATCAACAACATTCTGCTGTCCTCATGCCTCTCTTCAAAGGACAGTGTTGGATACTCCAGCTCGATTCATTCTCTGTATTTTGGGCTTTTCACAGTATACTTTAGACCGGTGTTACTCACAATGTTTTTGTAAGGGGGCCACTTTGGGTTGAGACAATCATTCAGAGGGCTGCACAGATGTTTAATTTGTTGTACATTTTCTTCCAATATTATCAATTATCATTTGAGTGCAATAGAGTACATGCAATTGATTTGATGTACAGCACATCACAAATATATACATACACACATCAAATAGGCTACATCAAATGTATAAAACTCATATTAAGGGTTACCTTAGTAGTTTGATGAGTGAAAGTGTCCCTTCTGCTCCTTGACTGAATTCATTCTAAATGTATAGTCTTCTGTTGCTATCCTTGTCAGGGAATCCATGTGTGCATTGGTCAGTCTGTTTCTCTGTTTTTGTTTTACAATGTTCATTGTTAAAAATGTTGCTTCACATGAATAAGTGCTGACAAAAAAATGTCTCCTTTTGCACACACTGCTTCAGAAGTGGATACTCTGTCTGACACAAGGCTCCAGAAATGTGTAAAACCTGATCTTAGTTCACCTGTGTAATTTGCCTGCAGCTCCACTATCTCACTCTCTATTCCAGCACGGTCAGGACAGAGGGCTGTGATGACTTGTGTCAGAGATGACACTGGCACATGAAAGGTTCTCAATGAAGTTTAAAAACTCCCTGTACTCGGCCTCCCGGGTGGCGCAGTGGTCTAGGGCTGTGCCACCAGAGACCGGGAGGTCCGTGGGGCGACGCGCAATTGGCCTAGCGTCGCTCGGGTTAGGGAGGGTTTGGCCGGTAGGGATATCCTTGTCTCATCGCGCACCAGCGACTCCTGTGGCGGGCTGGGCGCAGTGCACGCTAGGTCGCCAGGTGTATGGTGTTTCCTCTGACACATTGGTGCGGCTGGCTTCCGGGTTGGATGCGTGCTGTGTTAAGAACCATCTGAAAGTGCGGCTTGGTTGGGTTGTTTCGGAGGACGCATGGCTTTCGACCTTCGTCTCCCCCGAGCCCGCACAGGAGTTTTAGCGATGAGACAAGATAGTAACTACACTGATATTCTTTCACAAACTAATACCATGAGATTGGAGAGAAAAGGGGATAAAATAAACATTTTAAAAACTCCTTGAATTTTGACTCCAACTTCAACTCTTCCAACACACACACACACACACATGCACAAATGAACAAACTGTCTGTCAGGTATGAACAGTGTGGTAATTTTATTTTGAAATGCAAAATGTGACCACACGCAGCATTTTGCTCAGAGTTTTATTTGCCCCTTGGAGCTTCAGGTGGCAGGTGATGTCAGTTAAAAGCTTTAATATCCACTGTGGATCATCCAGCTCTGGCTCCTCGATGTCTTTGCTTGCAACAAATTCATGAATCTGAGGAAGGAGAGAAATATTTTCAAAATTCTGCCACGAGACAGCCATCTCACCTCATTGTGAAATATCAAGTCACAGTATTCTGTCTGGTATTCTTCCAGCAACTGTCGGAATTGCCGGTGATTCAATGCCCTCGCAATAATAATGTTGACCACGCGCACGACTTGCTGCATCACTTTCTGTAAGTCACAGTATTTGAGTTTAGCCACAAGTGCTTCTTGATGAATGATATAATTAAACGTAGCAAATGTGGGAATAATCTCTCTTTCTCATCAGGCCTATGAGTCCCTTCCCTTGCATGTTTGGGGCGCTGTCAGTGCACACAGATGCCAGATTTGACCAGTCAATATTGTTATCAGCAACAATTTGAGGGAAGTGGACCCAAACATATAATTGGGCAGTGTAGTTTTACATCATCAAGCGCAATACTAAAATACTAACACCACGGATATGTCAGTAATCAGTTGCTTACCGATGTCCTCACCGATGTCTTGTTTTGGTCGAGTCTGAGAGTTGCAGTCCCTTAAGACCTCTTAAGGATCGGACCCTTTTTAAAAATGTTTTTCCTAAAATTGACATGCCGAAATCTAACTGCCTGTAGCTCAGGACCTGAAGCAGGGATATGCATATTCTTGATATTATTGGAAAGGAAACACCTTAGAAGTTTGTGGAAATGTGAATTTAATATAGGAGAAAAGAACACATTGGATCTGGTATAAGATAATACAAAGAAAAAAAAAGCATATTTTTTATGTATTTTTTGTTCCATCTTTGAAATGCAAGAGAAATGCCATAATGTATATTTCCAGCTTAGGTGCAATTTAGATTTTGGCCATTAGTAGGCAGCAGTGTATGGTATTCT